>NC_048431.1:7095909-7395909 GCF_004353265.1 Vitis riparia | reverse complement strand
CTTAAGTTCCTGGATGAAAGATAAATAGATAATTTATATTAGAACATAAAAAATAAGATAAATGGGTGTTTAAAACTTACACTATGTGATGAGAATGTTATTTTCCATTTTTTTTATTTTTTTTCATGCATGTGGCAGGACCCTTTTGCATAAGGTGAAAAGCCAAGTTGGAAGGCATGGTTAGAATCCTCTCCAATGCATAAAATGATAGGAGATCTCCTCTCAAATTAACGACAAGTCGCATATTCCCAAACTTAAGGCTTGAAAAAAAGACTAATTAATTCTTTCTTTAAAAAATCTATATATGTTTTATTATTAACAATTCAATTAAAAAAATTTAAAAACTGAATTTTAGAATAGAAATAATTATTATTTTTACAATAAATTGAATAAGAATTAAAAGAAAAAACTATATTTCTATTAAGTTTGAATTTTATCATAAAAAAACAATTCAAGAAATTCAATTTTTATATTGATTAATTTAAAAAGAAATTAACAACTTATTTCTATATTTCACCTTTTTTTTATTAGGAAAAGCTTGACAAATCAATTGATCAATAAAAAATATTAAATCTTAAGACAAAGAATAAATATTTTGTTTCTTTTATTTTATTTTTTTTAAATATTCAAAACATTCAATTTCTGTATTTATTGAATTTTTAAAAAACACTTTGCTTTTTTTATTTCAGTATTTTTTATTAATAAGACAAATAAAAATAAAATAAAGTAAATTAAAAATAATATTTTATTAAGGTTTTATGTTTATTTGATTATTTTAATAGTAAATAATCAAAGATAATGTATTTTTTTACGAAAAAATTGATGAGGCATCTTCTCAAACTATAGATTTGGGAATCTGCCACAAGTCATTTTGAAGAAGAGTAGCACATCTCTTATGATCCTATGCATTGGATAGGATCCTCACCCTAAAGGCATGATCAAATCAGGTGTGAGCTTCTCTTAACATCTCTGTGTGTGTGTGGGCGCACGCGTGTTAGAGAGGGAGAGATTGTGCCTTTGTCAGGTGAACAGCATCCTGCAGTTGTTGAAGGGCATCTCTCATGCGATCACCTTGCACCACTATGTCTTCAACAATATCATTAGCAATCTGCAAAGACATTGATGCTGTTAGCTTTCACATATAAACGCAACATCCAAACAGGGAAAAAAAGGGAGGGTGGGGTTGGTGGTGTTTGGTGGTAAAGCTTAAGAAGTACATCAATGCACACAAACCTCACTTCTCTTCATGTGAAGAGATAACATTTTACTTAAAGTTCGAATACTGGAAAGAGGACCACGGATCTGTGAGAAATTAAAACAGAAATGAGAGCAAGATTCTCCAAATTAAACCAAACCAAAATAAAAGATCAGTAAGACAACTTACTTGCTCAACCAAATCACTCATCCTGACATTATTTTGCCAGGATGATTGTTGGAGTAACATTGCTTTCTGTAGAAGAAATAAGCAAGTTAGCCAGAATTTTTTAAATGATCAAAGTCCATGAAAAATGCAGGGAGGAGGAAAACCTCAGCCAGCAGTACATGTAAGCTAGTCATCCAAATGAGAAACAAGCTATACGCATTTAAAGCCAGTAATAACAAAAATACTCCACTAGAGATCAGGGAAACCAAAATGATAAAAAAAGAAATTAGATGGACTAGTCAAGGGAGTTGCTTCTAGTGACTGTTAACCTGGACTTTGTTAATTGTAATGCAGGAATAGAATGAAAGAATATTATACATCAGCTGGCGGTGTAAAAGAGTTTAGAAGCTCAATATGATGGCTCAAGACACCACAACTTAGGAATTGAAGGTGGTGCCCATGTGATTAAAGATGAGCAAGGGTGTTGTATCACTGCAAGAGCTCACATGTCCAGCAAGGTATCTGTCATTGCGAAAGAGTGCAGTTCTTTGTGAAGATTTGTGCACAGCATTAAACTAGGGCTTCAGGGGCCAGGAGGAGGAAAACAACTCAAAGTTATCATTGAAGTTCTAAAAGGAAAAATTTACAGTTGTCATCGAACATCAGCATCTTGATCAGTGATATTAAATCCTCGATTATGCAGTTTTAAAATATGTCTTGATCATGCTCTAGTCAAGCAAACAGACCAGCAGATAGTTCAGTAAATATGGAGCAAAGATTGGAGACGACTCATGTTTGACATTGGAGAATTCCTGGGACTGTGGGTAGAAAGTTAAGGAGGTTATGAGATTATGAGGATTGTATGTGATATCTCATATTCAATAGGAGAATAAGTTTTTGCACTATATATGTGGTGAACTCATATTTGCACTATATATGTGGTGAACTACTATTTACTATTAATTATGTAAACACATTTTAAAGCCATGTGGCCCCTTGGCCAAGAGGAAACAATATCTAAGAGAGATAGAGGGAGAGAGCCGTTGCAAATGAAATTAGAGTCATTCATGACCCCCCAATATCTAGCCCATGGAACATAACAATTGTCTGCATGGAGTGTGTGTGGTGTGCTCATCTTAATGGTATTCAAGCTGTGAAAATTTTCATACATTACAGAAGAAGATATTTGGAATCTACCTGATCCATAACATAAGCCATTGCTAGAGAGCGAGAAATGTTGATCGCATTTAATCTCTGCTCCTCGGTAAACTTGTAAGATTTCAGTCCTTCTTCTTCTAGAGCCTGAATTTCCCCTAACTTCATATCTGATTGCGGAGGCAAAGCATAAGATTCATCGGGAGAGGTGCAATGTGTTAACGGGTGCCTTTCCCTTTCATCTTCCACCATTGGAAGCTCAGCAACCAAAAACCCCACAACAAATGGGTGTTTGACCATAGGAAAAACCACAGCTCTACACTCTGGTATAACTTCTGCCTACAATTGAAATTAAGACGCACTCTAAATCAAGTGAATCTTCAACTTCTACAAACAACACTCACCGAAAAGTCAATTAATATTCAAGAATCATACTTGTTGATTAGAGAGGGCAGCTTCAGCCACTCGAAAGCCTGTCGGGATACTAAAATTACCAACTAATATCACAATGTCAGCTCCATTAACTCCTGGATAAAAAGTAACTCTACGCAACTCGAGACGATCCATAACATAACTACCAGCTGGCCTTACATAGACCTGCATGGACATATCTTACCAATTACTCTATCATATCTTACAACCATTTAAGTCAAAACAAACCAAGTTTCCGAATCTGAACATTAGCCCGTTTGATTGCTGAGAAGACCTAGGAAACCAAAAGAAACTCGGAATTCCAGTTTCCTCATCAAGCAAACGGAGAGTTAAAGTATACACAACTGACCGAAAGCAGGGCATTGGGATCAACGATTCTGTGAAACAGGTCCAATTGCTCGAGACAGAGTCTCTGAAAGTCCGGGCTGGGTAGTACCAGGCCGTTCTTTTGATTCTTCTCGATCCTCTGGATGAAATCGACAGGAGATGTGGAAGCTCTGCGTATGGCCGATGCCACCGCGGAGGCCGAAGCAACCATGGCTCCCTCAGTTTCATCAGAATCAGTGAGGCTGTCATGACGAAGCGTCTTAGAGTTGGAGTTAGGGTTTTGGAGTTGGGAGGTGTTGTTGGCGATTGAATTGGAAGAGTTGGTGAGAATGAGTGGCTTCTGAGTAAAACCGTTCGGCCTGCAAAAGCCGTTGACTTTGTGGTTATTAGGGCAGACGAGGAGATTACAGTTGCTGGAAGTGGTGTTGGAGCCGGAGTTACCGACGAGGGTCTGGGGCGTAACTGCAGAGAGGAGCATTGTTTTCGATCAGACCCCAAATGGAGTGAAAGCAGTCTGGGCGAAGGCTTCGGAAATAACCAAGAGCTACCGACTTAAACGACACCGTTTCATGAAAGTACAAAACCCTGAGCCATCTCCACCCCACAAAATAAACGTCGTTGAAACTTGAACCCCACCCAAAACGCACCGTTTTGTTATTTGTAATTGGATAGAGTAACCTTCACCACAAAACGGTTGAGTTTAATAATGGAAATTATTTTCCAATTTTTCAAAATTGAAAAAAAAAATTATCTTATAAGTATTTTTTTAATTACTCCTTTATTATTTTAAATAAATTTTATTATTGTAATTTGGTAATTTGACAAATAAGATAAAAAGAAATAAATTAATTAAATGCATTTTATTTAATATTTATCAAAATTTAATCTGTAGAAAAATCCTCCTAATCCTCAAGCAGTTCATAATTGTTTCACAATTAGCATTCTAACAATCTAATATTTCTTATAAAAAAATTCATTTTTTTTCTATTATAAAATTTAATATAAACTCCATTAATTGCCTTGATTAAATAAAAAAATAAGTAAAAATACTATTAAAACTAAAAAAAATTAAAAACTAAAAACAAAAAAATAAAATATTGATTTCCTATTATAAATTTATCACTTTCTAAATATTTATCTTTTTTTATTTTTTTATACATATTTTCCTACATCTAATTCTTTCATTAATTTTTTTTTTCTATCCATAATTTTTAATGCAAGTTATGTAGTTTAGAAAATAGCACCTTTTCATATCTTCAATTTGTTTAATAAATCTCTTATCTTAATTCTATTTCTCAAATTATTTTTACGACTTAATCTTTACTTATTTTTTATTTTTCATGAATTCATTATCTTAATCTTTTAAGGTTTAACACATTATTTTATTATTTATTTTTAAGTTTAATTTTTTTAATGTTATCACTTTGTTAATTTTTTTTTTCTTAAGGTATTTTATTTTAACATATTTTAAAATTTTTATTTATGAAATTATGGTATGAATTTTATAAATTTTTTAGTTCACATTTTAACTACAACTCTACTAAATTTTACTTTATTTTATAACCTTAACAAATATCTAAATATAGAAAATGTAGAAGAATAAAAAAAAATTATAAAACATACACGTGAGTGAATAGGGTAACGATAGCAATTTGAATTCATTTTTTTTTAAACGAGAAATTAAATATCTGTTTGGTAATATTTTTTGAAATTTATTTTTTAAAATTATTTTTTATTCCTTAACTTTAAAAACATGGTAAAGCTTCTAATATAACTTGTAATGGTTGATAATAATGAAATTTGAAACTTTGTTAAGGATTCATTGGGATTGTTTGAAGATAAAAGGATGATAAAAAAATTTGCATGTTAATGAATTCGTTGTATTCTATTTACATGCCAACAAACTTTTTTTTTTTCTCCTATTCATTGGGTATATTAGAAAGTCAAATAATTAGACAAAGAAGAATTCGATTGTTTTAACATTTATAACATATGTTTTTTTTTATATAATATGATACTCAATAGATGTTATTTGTATTATTCAAATTTTATACAAACGTTTAACACAAGTTAAAATTTTGACTTTCTTATTGTAAATTTCAAATAAATATTTTTCCTGTTAAATATGAATTTATCTTCCTTTCCATATCTTCAAAATTTTTGACAAATCCATTATCTTTGCACTTAATTTTCACATACTTTTTGTTTTTTATGAATTCGTTATGTTAAGTTATGTTAACTTAAAACATGTAGAAGAAGAAAAAAATGATAAAACATATGTGAATAGGGTAATGGTAGCAATTCGAAATCATTTTATTTTTTTAGAGCAAGAAATTAAATGTCTATTTGGTAATATTTTTTAAAACTTATTTTTAAAAATTATTTTTTATTGTTTAACTTATAAACAGTTTTTAAAAACAAGTTACTTATGTTTTCCTTTTATTTTTAAAATTTGGTGAAAATAATTCGTATTTGTTCTCAAAAAAATATTTTTTTATTTCACTTTGTTTTTAAAAAACAACCGTGAAACAATATTAGAAATTTAAAAAAATAATTTTTTGTTTTTAAAAACAAAAAAAAATGTTTTTAAATTACACGGTCAAATAGACTCTAATATTTTATTTTTTCCATTTTTTATATTTAATAATGTTTTTAGTTGTTTTTATATTTTACTTAGTTATTAAGTGTAATTAATAAATTTTTTATTAAATTTTGTAATGAAAAAAAAAAAAAAAAAGTGATGTGTTTTTATAATAAAGGCTAGATGATGAGAATGTTAGATGTGACAATATTATCTACCATTTGTCAAATAAGATTGTTAGGTATCAAAATATCTATGCCCAATTCCACCTAAAGTGGTCCGCACCCAAATTCATCTTAAGTGAAAAAACCATGGCTAATTTTCAAGTGACACATAATTGTTTGACACCTGTCATTTTCATAAAAACACATGGTATTCTTGTTAAAAACATGTTGTCTTCTTATATTTTTCCATAATAAAAGTATCAATATTAAAAGTCTATTTTTAAACCCCAGGTATTATTAACATATCATAGATATATTACTATCATCCACTTAATATATTGAAATTACTTAATGATTTATATATATAAATCATAAGTTTTACGGATTTAAATTGATATTTTATTTGGTTTTCTAAGGTTGGTTTGTAACATAAGTCACGTTCATAACTTTCAATTTTGTAAAAAAGTTACAAATTCTTGAATTGGGTCATGTCATAATGCATCATATTGTTAGTATAATTATGTCATAAGTATAATGCACTTATGTTTTAACTTAATTTTATAATGAAAGTATTAGTGTTAGAAACATCTTTTTATTAATTATGTCATAAATATAATGCACTAATGTTTTAACTTAATTTTATAATGAAAGTATTAGTGTTAGAAACATCTTTTTATACCCTTTGACATCGATGATATTAACACGTTATATAAATTTATATTCTTTTCATATCAAATAATTAATAATCTTATAATCTAAGACAATATGTATCGATTATAATGTAGAAATACTTTCTTGCAATCTTCATGAGAAGATGATTAAATATATGATAAAGCTTCTAGCATAACTTCTAGTGGTAGATAATTATGAAATTTGGGATATTGTCTATTAATGCATGGAAAGCGCACGAATTCAAGAAACTTTGTTAACGATTCATTGGGATTGTTTGAAGATAAAGGATGATAAAAAAATTTGCATGTTAATGAATTCGTTGTATTTTATTTACATGCCAATAGACTTTTATTTTTTATTTTTTATTCTCCTATTCATTGGTGTAATATATGTATTTTTTGGATATAATATGATACTCAATAGATGTTATTTGTCTTATTTAAAAATTCCGTACAAGTGTTTAACACGAATTGAAATTTTTTGACTTTCTTATTGCAAATTTCTAATTATTTTTCCTATTAAATATGAACTTATCTTCCTTTCCACATCTTCAAATTTTTTTGACAAATCCATTATCTTTGCACTTAATTTTCACATACTTTTTGTTTTTCATGAATTCGTTATCTTAATTTTATTTCTTTAAATGAATTTTAAAGTTTAAATAATTTTTTATTATTTATTTCAAGCTTATTATTTTTAATATCAACATTTTTTGTTAATTTCTTTAGGGTATTTTTATTTTAATGTATCTTCGAAGTTTCTTTTTATAAAATTCTAACATCAACTATTTGAATAAAAGAATATTCAATATTTGATAGAAGATAAGATATAACAAATGATGGGATAAAATATTTTTCTAACCAACCAAACATGATATAATGTTATTCATCGTATTTTATTCTTTCCAAATATGTATATGGAAACTTTTTTTTTGTTTTTGTTTTTAAATTATATTCAAAACCTAAGAAAATTGCTTATTCTATAAATTCAAAATAATTCATCTTCACATCTTTTATCCTCACTTTATTCATTCATTTTAAACGCACTCTAATCCCCAAGTATCACATTATAGTTGCTTTCTTTCCTTCAATTTCGTGCAAAACAAACAGCAAAGACCAAAAAATTAAAAAAAAAGTTTATAAATTATCTGGAGAAATGATCAATATTTTGTTTTTAGCTATTTATACAAAATTTGGGCACGACTTGGTACTTACGGCCAACCGCACCTTCAAACAATTGACCACAGCCCTAACGGCTCGCTACGACATTTTCTTTGAACGAAGCATAACTGCTTTTGACTCCCCCATTTCGTACTCCTTAAATATTTACTTCCCATGATTTATAGCCGTTAGAGCCTCTGCCTCTATCTCTCTCTCTCTCTCTCACCCTCTGCCTCCTGCCTCATACAGCAATGCCCATCGATTCTTCGGTTGTAGCAGACATGGACACACCTTCAGTTTCTTCTCTCACTGTTTCCTCTACTTTGAAGCGTAAAAGGCCCCCCAGCATCCAGATCCCTAAGGTCCTGCAAGAAATTCAAATATCCAGGCCGTCTACTCCTCGAAACGACGCCGTTTCTTTCTGCGGTACTGGGGTTGGTGTTTCCTCCATCAGAGGCAAGAAAAAGTTCATGGAAGATGCCCACAAGATCGTTTCTTGCTCATCCGGTAGCTCCAATAAGGTACTACCACTACTCTACAGATCACTTCGCCTCTGGCCTGGCCATTGTCAATTCGTAACAAAAAGTGGTGGATTATTGTGAATTCTTGCTGCCAATGCGTAGGGTTTCTTCGGGGTCTATGACGGGCACGGAGGTAAAATGGCAGCTGACTTTGTCGTTGAGAACCTGCATACCAACATTTTCGAAAAGTTGGAAAATTGTGCAGAAGATGCGACCAAGGAGGAGGCTGTTAAAGCAGGGTATCTGAAGACAGATGAGGAGTTCTTGAAACAGGTTGGTTGGTTGTATGCATCTTGGGTTTTAGCCCGCATTCAGTGCCTCTAAATTTGAACTATTTGATCAAAGCATGATTACTGGTAAAGGTCACCGTTGGAATCTGTTCAAAGCTTCCTACTGGTTTCAAGGAATTCTACATAATTCCAATTCTTAGGTCTATCTTGTTATTCGTCCACAAAAACTGCGGTTAGTTGTAGCTCAGGAGAAATATATATGAATCACGGGTGTTGTTTGGTGTCACCATGTTGGGCATATGGGGCCAAAACATCTATTGATATAGGTTGAGTCTTAGTGAGTCTTGATCCAATTGTGAATTGTAAACTTGCATCTAGTATATTGAGACTTCTATGAAGTAAAATGGGGAGTCAAATTTTCTAATAAATTTCAGAATTAAACATCCAAACTTTCTTAACATCTCTTTATACAAAATCCAATCTCTATCTATTTTTGCTCTTCTTAGGACTTTGAATATCTTATGACTCATTTTTTTCACTCTCTCACCAAGTCCTATGTAAAGCCATATGTATTTGTAGTCTTATCAACTCACCCCATATTGAATTTCTCAATCCTAATCAAACTCAAAAATGGTAATTTACCAAAATCTAAACTCTATAAATATTAATTTTACAAAAATAAAAATAAATAATTTGAGTCAAAATAAATACTTTCTCACCCTTTTTCAACCTAAATAACTACTTTTTCAAATATTATCTATTTATTAAGAATTTTGACTTATAAATTTTCTCTAGCTTTTCCCACTAATCAAAAAGAAGTTTCTTAAGAAAATTTCTCAATCAAAACACTATATTTTATTTCATAAGATAGACTTAAATGTATAGCATTTATCGCTTTTGCTTCTAATTCTTTCTCATTTTCATCTTTCATACTTTTAGTTTTTTGTCTTATTATACTTTGAAAAGTCTTTGTTTCAACAAAATATCTTTAACAATACTTAGTTATATACTGAAATTAATTTTTTTTCCATCAAAATGCACGTCATCTTAAAAAAATTTCCTTCTATGTTCATACCAAACTTTGCTACCACTTGTTAGAAAAATTGTAACACTCAAAACACAACAAAAAAATAAAGTAAAAGATTTACTTGAATCCATGGGAAAGTGGGAAAGGGAAATCAAATTCACTAATAAACTTTAGAATTACATACCTTAACTCTCTGAATCTCTATCTACCCAAAATCCAGTACTCCCTTTGCCTCTTTCTTCCCTATTGTTACAACTCCGAAGCTTCTAATGGTTCACTTTTTTCAATCTCTCGTCAAATCCTATATAAAACCATATATTTATAGTCATATGGGTTAACCCTAAACAATGAGTTTCTCAATTCTAATCGAACCCAAAAACAGTAATTTATCGAAACCTAAACTTCACAAATATTAACCTTCCCAAGAATAAAAATAAAATATTTGAAGCAAAATTACCCATACATTCATTGTATACATTCATTGTATCAACTATCACACCATATTTGATTGCATGATGACCAAAGACTACTCTAAACCTACTGCAATCCTAGGCTGCCATACGGTAAAGTGCATTTCTCAGGTTCTGTACTGTAAGCTGCTGGTGTTATAGCAAACCCCTTGGGTGGACATATTTAAGACTTCAAGTTGGACTGATTTATATATTCAGAGAACAAAAATATGAGTAGAATTAAGTCAATGCCATTATGAATGGCTTCCTTTGGCACAAATTTGGGTTACACGCAGATCCAGGTTGGTCAATAGAATGTCTCTTGTTGCTGTTGCTCTACATTCCATGTTTTTGAATTTTAATGGGGTTTTTATGGTAATTTATCCTCTTCTCATAAACTGATCTTAATTTTCTTGTTTCAGGTTGATATGCTTTTTATGGTAGTATATAGTATGTTCTCTTCAAAATCAGTTTGACATGTTAACCAGTGTCAAGTGTCAGCTGTCTGCTAATTTGTTATTATCCTGGTGATTCAAGTAGAATTCTCAAATCTCTTATCATTCTATTATTGAATGTTTCAAGTTCTAGATTTTTTGGAATATCATTTGTGAATCTGGTTAGAATTAGCTTAGGAGATGATTTTCTGCCATAACCAGTGTTAAGTTGAAGATGTGGAGCTCAAATAGATCCACTCTTATTTGCTTTCAGATCTATTTAATGTTGAACATACTGTTCCTGTGAGTCCTTTCTTAAAAGAGGAGTAAACCCAAAGAAAGAGAGCACGGATGGTGTATTAATGCCTTTTGTTCTGCTC
Source organism: Vitis riparia (assembly GCF_004353265.1). Lineage (NCBI taxonomy): Eukaryota > Viridiplantae > Streptophyta > Magnoliopsida > Vitales > Vitaceae > Vitis > Vitis riparia. The sequence goes on along the minus strand of NC_048431.1, from coordinate 7,385,014 downwards.
ACTATCTGTCTAGTTTTTGTCCCTTTCTTCTATATACTGAAAAATGCTGAGTTGACTATTGTGTAATAATTGCAGGGTTTAAGCAGTGGTGCCTGCTGTGTCACGGCCTTGATTGAAGGAAAGGAGATTGTTATTTCAAACTTGGGGGATTGCAGAGCAGTTCTTTGTAGAGGGGGAGTGGCTGAAGCCCTTACAAAAGATCACAGAGCAGAACAGGAGGATGAACGGAAAAGAATAGAGGAAAAGGTATTTATTGCAGTATAATGAGATTTAGCAGTGTGAAGCAGACTGGAAAGGATTTTCTCACTTGTCTTTTATATTATCATGTAGGGAGGATATGTAGAGATCCACCGAGGAGCTTGGAGAATCCATGGGGTACTTTCTGTTTCTAGAAGTATTGGAGATGCTCATCTGAAGGCTTGGGTGTCTGCTGAACCCGACACAAAAATCCTACATTTGACTCCAGACATGCAATTTCTCGTCTTAGCCTCTGATGGACTGTGGGAAAAGGTAAGAAAGAAAAGGACATATTCATACCCCCAAGGAAATTTTAGCTTGAAATCCATGCTTAGATTCCAAAATTTTTTGGTCCTTGTATCTGTTCCTCGTTTGCTTTTTGATAGTTGTCTGTGCTAAGATGGGGAGCAAATTTTGGAAAGGGAAAACTAAGGTCATGTTGCTGCAAACATCAGTTGTAAATTCATTACCCCAAAGAAGCAGTAAGATGGTTATTATGGTACTAATTGCTGATACTATAGGCAGAGGGCCAATATAATCGATTAAACAACAGAAAGAACAAAGCAGCAATAGCCTTGACTCACAAAAAAATCAGCGAAGAAGATAGGAGATTTTTTCAATCTTCCCTCAGAAAGCAGTGATTGGACAAGATGGGCTGCCTTTTTTTAACTCTTTGTTTTGTTGCTATCTTTGATTATGCTATTCCCGCGGCATTGAGGTCCCCTACGCGCATATGACCAAGAACATATCTGAGACAAAATTCTCTGTTCAGAATAATTAAGATTATTTTACTTGGTTGTTAACTTTGAATTTTATCGTCTTGCCTAGGTTGGCAACCAAGAAGCTGTTGATACGGTGATGCGATCAGGGTCAATTGAAAGAAAACTAGGACCCAGTGGCGGTGGACACTTTCAAAAGGAAAACGATGGTGGATATTTTAGCGTGAACACGAGTCCGGCATCAAAGTTACGCAGGATTTCACTACTCAAGCAACCAAAGACAATGAGTCAGTCTCCAAGCTACAGGATCACTGTTGATAGCTGTAAAGAAATTGAAGAAGACTTTGCCTGTGAAAATGAAAGCCCACCGTCCAAGGCACGCAGGATTTCCCTAGTCAAGCGGCTAAACATGAAGACCCAGTCTCCAAGACAAGAGAAGAGCTACAAGAAGTCGTTTGCTTCTAGTAGACTTGTGGCTGCTTGTAAGGAGCTCATGAACCTTGCCCTAACAAGGGGTGGTTTGGACGACATCACAGTGATGATAATTGACCTATTCCACTTCACATGTGACAGCTGACCTTGTGGGCTAACCTGCATTATTCCTCCTAATTACACCCTTTAAGTATGTCTCTCTTTGTCTTCACATTCTAAAAAGGGTGTTGCACACACCAAACTCTAATTCCTAAACGCTGAAAATCCATAAGAGATAACTAGCTAAACGTTAGATTTTTGAACTGTAAATTTACCAGAAATTTCTTGTCCTATTTGCTTTTTGGTTCAGCAATGGTGCTTGTGACCCCTCACCCATAATTTCAGATTCTTTTACTTCAATGCATCTAGAAATTTCCTTTTCATTTCTGGTTTACTTTTGCCTCTCAGCTGACAGTAGTGCTTGTGAGCTGTGACCTCTCACCTGTAACTCGACTCTTTATGTTTCACCAGACCAGTCTTCTCTTTCCTACTAGTGTAGGGCTCCATGCTCTTCTTTTTAGATGAACCAGTCGATTATGAATATTCTTTGTCGGAATTTGTGACTGAGAATTCTAATCGTAAATGAAATCTCAGATAAAGTAATTTTGGCAATTGAATTGAAAAGACATCTATCTTAGGTTAATGAATCAGAAGAGTGCAACCATTTTCTTTTCCATGGGGAGGAAAAAGGAAATATCTCACTTGGATTATTAAATTACAGGAATGATTGGATCATTGACTTACAGATAGAAACCAACCATGGAGATTCCAGGAAAATATATTGAATTAGATTTGTACTCATGCCAGTTTGCATGTTAATCACATTGAGTTTAAAAATAATGGTCAAACTTTCAGATTGTTCATGTATCATGAAGCTCATATGAAGAAAGATGCACCTTCAAGCTCGAGTTCCAAACCCTTGACATTTGCATTTTCCTTTGCTAGTTTAGTTATCATCCAATCAGACAACTTCTTGTACTGCCCCTCAATGGAAGTGGTGAGGTTTGATATGATTTGCTAATACAACCCGAATCCGACATGAGTTTTATAGGTTTAAGTTAAATGTAATAATATTTGAATCAAATTTGTATCATTTGATCCGAATTGACTAATTCAATAATCAAATGATAAATATACGAGGTTAAAAGGTTAATCATATTAATTCAGATGAAACCGTGTCTTAACTTAATTTTTAAATTGAACCCAATTCTTAAGTTAGTTGGTTATTTAATGGCTAGTTGCTATTGAAGTTTATATTTTTAATCAATTTTAACTTATTTAATTTAAATATTATAGTTTTAATACAATATAAACATGACCCACCAACGACCAAATTTCGCACCATCTCTTGGGCTATTTGTTTTTTTTATTCACGTTTTTTCTCATCCTTCAACTCCAAACATGAAAAACTTTTAACTGCGGAGAAGACCGAGGGTTGGACCAGATCTACTATGGCAACAGAGATTTTCTCTGCAACTGACACCTTTAGATTCCTTGCCTACGCACTTTCCTGCAGCTTCTCCACAGAAAAGCTAAATAGTTAAAAGCTGAGAGACAAAACTCCACATGAAAAATTACAAAGCTGAAATACAGAAAATAATTAAAATTTTAAAATACACACTGAAAATACAAATTTTTTTTCCATGTTTTCTATTGACATGACACTAGTGTCGTAAGTGGCCTACCCCACCCCACATGCTCACATGGGCGGAACTCTCTCTCTCTCTCAGAGCAGAAAGGGGCTTGTTTCCTTTTTACCATGCATGAGAAAAGCAAAGTTAATGGAGATGAAACGAGTTATTAAAGCTAAAGGCACACTGGATAAGGAAAAGTGGGTTTGTTAAAGACAGAAGGGAAAGGGGAAAACCGTTTCAGAAGCTCACATATAATTGAATATTGTATGTGTTGCTCTTCCTTATTCTTTAATCTGCCTTCAAACTGCCAGTTTGGAAATTGGGTGTTTTGCTGTTGATGATGAAATGCTGCCAAGAAAACCTCTGGCAGCATCTGTGAACAGATCTTCTGGATAAGATTTTAAGCTCTCTACATGACCTTGATCCAATTTATTCACCCTATGTTCTCCAGTGCTTTATCTTCTGTTTAGTTAGGTTGAATTTTCCCTCTGTTTTCTATATAAACCTACTAATTCTCTTGCCCTTTAGCAGCAAATCATGCATGAAGCAATTGGAATTCCAGCCTGCTTTTCATCCGGTGAGAGGGCGGTTGATGATCAAGCCGCGGTTACCAGGTCAAGCCAGAGTGTGTTTATGTCAGTGTATCGGACAAAGATTGCCGGTCAGTGCCGTCTGATCACCATTACTTGGTGCAAAGATTTGTTGCTGCATGGGCTATCAGTCTCTGTTCAAGGGCCGGATGGAGACAGCCATTACCAGAGCAAGGTTGAGCTGAAGCCATGGTACTTCTGGAGAAAACAAGGCTCAAAACACTTCACAGTTGATGGCAAGACAGTTGATGTGGTTTGGGACCTCAAGGCAGCAAAATTCAATGGCGAGACCGAGCCACGATCAGATTACTATGTTGCAATCGTCTGCGAAGAAGAGGTTGTCTTGCTTCTTGGTGATCTGAAGAAGGATGCCTACAGAAAGACGGGCTGCAGGCCGGCTCTCATCGAACCCACCTTGGTTTCAAGGAAAGAACACTTGTTTGGCAAGAAGAAGTTCTCAACAAAAGTGAAATTTCATGAGAAGGGGAATTTTCATGAGATATCCATAGAGTGCAACAACAGCCTGAACAAGAACAGCTCTTCTGGGGAGTTTGATCATGAAATGGAGATAAGAATAGATGGGCGTTTGGCCAATCATGTGAAGCACCTCCAGTGGAAGTTCAGAGGTAATGAATCCGTCTATGTGAACAAAACCAGAGTGGAAGTGTATTGGGATGTCCATGACTGGCTCTTTAGTTCTGGTCCACGGCAAGGTCTGTTCATATTTAAGCCAATCTCATCATCAACTCTGTTGTCGACTCAGATTGCAGATTCTACAGCAGGGGAGGAGTGTAGTGAAGGAAGGTCATCCAAGTTCTGCTCATTTCTCTATGCCTGGAAGGTAGAATGAGCGGTGCTCTGAGTGCTTTGAATATACTATCTCATCATCAAGGTTATCATAGAGATCATTATAAGCAATTTGCCAAGAAATTTGAAGACGGAGATGGGTCTTCATTTGCATAATTACAATGGGGTTGTGATGATTTGCATTGGCCATTGAGCTATCTTGGAAACGAGAGAAAGGGGGCTTGGTGAGCAGCACATGTCTGCAAATGGGCCTGGGAGAATTGGGAGTCTGTTACAGCTGGAACTGACTAAAATGGGTGTGATTGGGATACTACAGAATAGATCGCATATGTTATTGCCATGTCCACTACTTCTCCAATACCCGTTTTCGATCCACATGTTTGGTAAGCAAGAATTTTGTCTCAGATATTATTCCTGTACAATGTGATTTTTATATTAATCATATTTTCCTGGTGTGTTAAATACTTCGACACTGAATCAACCAAGAAAAAGAAAAGGAAAAAAAGGAAAGCGTTTTTTTTTTTTTTCTTTCTTTTAATCTTTTGTAATGGATTGATGTAGATGTGTGTTGAAAGGATGTCTGTGCAGCCCAAATGAAAAATGGTGTTCTTTTTAAACAGAGAAGTCATTTCATTTTCCAATGGCATACAACGAGTATATTCCATAATCCATATCATCATGGATAAGATCACTTTCTGGGATTCAGAATTTGACACCACCCATTCATTACTTATAATTATGCTTGGCGAATGCCAATGCCTCCCTCTTTAACCTCATTTCCAAAAGCTCATCTGGGCCACCCTCTGCTCCAATTCACCTCCAATCCTCCTAATCCCTCTACTGTATCTGCCTCAAATCTGAGAGACTACCTAAAGCCTATCTAATCAGAAGAAGAGATCAAACATTGGGCTGGCCCACTTCCTAAATTAATCAACAATAGTTTAGTTGGGTTGGACCTGTGGTGGACCAGGCCCTTAAAAGGCTGATGAGTTCCACCACATACAGGCCCAACTTCGCTCCGACCATACTATGCTAACTGAAACTGTGTTCCATAGTCCCACTTTAAAAAAGTTGGCTACAAGATTAAAAGGAAAAAAAAAAAAAAGACAGATAGAAAAGGATTCAAATAATTCAGTGGTCCACCCTGTGACAAGCCATTCTCAATGGAATTGGTGGGTCCGAAAACGAGCCATCCACAATTCGATCGAAAATCCACTTGTTGGCTGCCTCCGTGAAATGGACCCCATCCCAGCTAATCCGAACCCTCGGATTCTCGCACGATTTCGATATCACAACTTCTTTGCCACCCACTTTAATCTTGGCCCCGCATTTGAAAGCCTGGTTGTAGTTGTACTTCCCACCATGCCCACAACAGACCTTAAAAGGGTCCATGAAGCCTGCAAAGCCCATTTAATAATTTGTAAGCCCACCACAAACGTTATCCAATTATTATTTTATATGGCACTCCAACCCCTTACCCTGCTTCCTCGCTTGGCTGATTAGGCGGTACTTCACTGAATACACATCCACGTAGGTGATTGCAGCCTCTGGAAGGTCCTTTCTGAGTTGGGCCACCGCTCCTTTTAACCTACTGTTGAAATATTGGGCTACCTCATTGTACGGGCTGGCGCAGCCATGCTTATCCACCTGGGCCGCAGTAATCGGAAAACGATCCATAACGTAAGGATAGCAGCCCACTGGGCCAGTGTTGTGTATCCAAAATGACCTTGCTCCTCGTGCGTGTACGTACTGCTAATATTAAGCAGACCAGAGAGTAAGTTTCTGGCGTTGGATTGTCTATGAAAGTCAAAATCAAATGGGCCCAGCAGAGTTAATCACCTTGATGATGTTGGATAAGCTATCCAGTAGATCAGGCACATATGCCTTAACCTGCTCCGTTGTCATATTGAGCTTGTATCCAGCCGTGAGATCATTCTGGCCTATATCAAATGTGTACAAAGCAGCCGCAAAGTCCTCTTCTTTTGGCAACAATTCTTGAAATACCCCTCCTATTATACATTAAAGTTCAATTCTTATCCCACTACGCAAAAATAAAGACTTAAAAGACTTATGACTTAAAAAACTACCTCGGTTGCGAAATATTTGTGATCTGTTTCGAAAATCACTGAACTCTACAAACTGCACGTTTAATGATATTGGGCTATATCCACTTTGGGCCATGGTGGTGTTCTGGGGCCTGATGGTGGATCCGGCGGTAGCGAAATTGGCCCCATGGCTGAAGTTTGAGCCCAACGCATCCAGGTACGCACTCAGATATGGTAATCCCAAGCTTTCCGCTGAAACCAAATCATCATCACTTCACAAATTAATTTTTGGCTCTGTTAGTAGAAATAACAATTCAAGACTTGAAATTGGATCGTGGTCGGTCACGCGCACCAGATGGTCCAGATCCCATCACTCCATTATTATAGATTCTCTAGGCCCTATCATGCACCTATATCATTGGCTGGATGCAATTTCAAGATTTGGACATTTCCAGAAGTTCAAAATTTTCAAAATTTTTGTTACTTCACGTGAAGGGCATCGAAATCTCGATGCCTTCGTTTCGATTCCGACAAGGGCATTCTGACGGGGCGATTTAGAGAATAAAATAAAACAAAATACCAAGAAATTAATATATATACATATACATATACCTATGAAATCGATAATGAGACGTCCGTCCGAGAACCGTCCAGCCGGAGCGCCGAAATAGGTCTCTCCGTTGGGGGAAGGGGCTTGGCCGAATGCCGCCGACAGACCTCCGGTGTCAGAATTAGAGTCACCGAAGTTGAAAACAGCCGGAAAACTACAAGGGCTTAAGGGTGATACAGGATTTGGTAGAAACGTGAATGAAAATACGAGCGCGAAGCTAAAGCAAAGAAGCTTGGGGTAGCGAGGCTCCATATGAATGAGGGAGAATACAGTGAAAAAGGGACAATTAGAGATCCAACCGAACCTGCTCTGATGGGAACCAGTATGTAGCGGCCCCTTTGCTTCTATCAGAGGATCACTCGTCCTCTACATTAACAAATTAGCAATGTTATTTTCTTTACATGGGAAGGAATGGATTTGTGCTGAAAAACCAATCTCTTTCCCTATCGAACCATATGATTTTGGATAAGACCAACTAAAATTTCTCCTACTCCTGTCATCATACCTTGAATTTGACTTTACCAATTTGGATAGAAAAAACTAAAAGTTTTGATTGCATTAAACCCATTTCCATAATTAAAAGAAAAGAAAAAAAAAAACCTCCTTGGATAACAAGATAAATAATAAAGAATTAAAAAGATAAATACTAAATAATAAAGGGATTTAATGTGTTAAAATTTTCACTTAGTTGAAATAAGTTATTTGGTTCTAACAATTTGGGGGGGAAAGGGAGCGAGAAAAACAAAACTAAAAAAAAAAAAAAAAACCATATCCTAAAATTTCTTGTTACATCGAGGCTATATAATTTAAAGATGATAATTTTATTCAAATTATTATGGTTTATGACTTTTCTAAATTGTGTAAGGTCCAGGAAAAGTTAATAGAATTTATAAGGTTAGTCATAAACATTTTTTTTTTTCTAAAATTGAGCAAAAATAATTTTCAAATACCTTTTCAAATATATATAAGGGCCCTTGATTTGTTCTTGATAGAATTCCAATTTTGCATAGTTGGATTGATTTTACCATTATAACTAAATTAATTTTATCATTATAATTGGATTTATTTTGAAAATCCTAATTTGAGTCCATGTTCATGAGGTATTTGTATAATATAAATATATTATCTAAAAAGATTTTTGTTTTTTTATGTGAATATTGAAAAAATAACTAATGAAAAGACATTCTTTAGGTTCAAAAGGTACTAAAGTTAGATAACTGAAAACACTATCCCCTAGGAGTATCTATAGTGCCATGCTCCCGATCTAAAATTTAAGTGACTATGTTTGATTTGTACTAAAGAAAAAAAAATATCAACAAAAATAAATTATTAAAAAAATGATTTTCATATATTTAATTTCACTATAAAAATTAAAATATAATTATAATTGATTAAAAATTTGTACATTTTAAAATTATTTAATCTCTATATAATAAAGAAAAATAAATCAATCATATAAAAATAATTTATTAACTTTAAATATATATTTTTATTCTCTTTTACTCTTTTTTTTCTTATATTTTTTCCCTATTTTATTTCTTCTAAGGGTGATTTTTCATATGAAAAATCTGTCTTTCTTGTGTTGATTGTTTTCGAGCTTCCTTAAATTAAAAAAAAAATGTTAAATAATTAAAAATATTTAATTTTGAGCTTAAAAGAGATTTAAACACTTGTTCACCCTTTTAGATGTTACTTAAATTAGATGTAATAAATTTTAGAATTATTTATTTATTTAATTTTGAATTTTCCCACATTTTCACCACTATTTATTCATATTTTTCTCCTTACTTTTTATGATATTCAAATGTTAAAAAAATATATATATTTTTTATAATGAATTTCTTCCTTCACACTTTGCAAGAGCCAATCACAGTCCTTTTATAATAGTCTTAAAATTAATTTTTACATGGTAAATTTAAATGATCAACCACAAATTCAAATCTGAAATTCATTTGAAGTTAGTACATTGAAATTTTGGTTGAATTTAAAAAAAAAAAAAACAATAATTTACCAACACGATAACTGAAATACCACATGGAAAGCACCTCCTCAAACATTAATGGGAGAAGAGAAGGTTAACATTCCATTAATTTAGACAGTAGAAACCGAAGGAAGTCATTGGGCAGGGTGCCTTTGGCAGGTCATATTCAACGGGATTGGTGGGTCCGAAAATTCACCCCCCACGATCTTATCAAAGATCCATTTATTTGCTGCCTCAGTGAAGTGGACCCCATCCCAGTTAATCTTAACCGATGGATCTTTGCACGATCCCACCACAACCTCTTTCCCGTCCACCTTCACCTTCCCTCCACATCCCACATGGATGTTGTAGTTGTACTTCCCTCCGTGCCCGCAACACGCTCTCAACGGTTGTACAAATCCTGCAATTGTGTCCCATGTCCATATCCGTCAATATGCCAGAAATCATGTCAAGTTAGGAATGGCAAAGGGTGGGTATGGGACGGGTCATTCCCATCCCATTCCCGCACCCGATAATATAGTTATTTTCCATGCCCAACACAAGCACAAACCCAGGCAAGTTGATTAGTTACCATCCCCAAGGATTAATAACCCCATCCTCATTAACAAAAGGATTATGAGGAAAATGGGTCAATATCACTCGCGGATTTGAATCCATTTTCAGGTCAATCTTTGAATCAATACTTTATCAAAAGCTTTCATATTCCTCTAGAGTTGTGCTCTCAGACAAAGATATTAAGGTGATGCTCTAAATGATTAAGTTGCACATATTTAGGATAAGGAGATCGAGGTCTATGACTAATTTGATGTTGGGAAGGAGGAGTTTTCGGCTTTGAGGCATTTTAGAGTATTTTAGTTGATGTGAGTGAGGAAGAAAAAGTGGTATTAATTTAGAGATAGGGTTTCAGGCATACATTAGAGAAAGAAGAAGAAGAAGCATCAAAATTGGGGCAAATGGAAAGAATGAAAAACAATGTATTAAAGGAAGAAGAAGAAAAGGAAGTGGTCTCGAAATTAGGGCAAATGAAAATAATGAAGTATATATATACAAGGAGTTTTTTTTTACATTTTACTAGTAGTTAAAAGATAATTTTATAAATATATATTCGAGGTAAGGCAAGTTGGAACAAAATCTATACTCATCCCAAACCCAATTCAGGTTTTTAAAATATTCTTATACCCGATTTATACACGTTTTTTATATTTCATACTCATCTCAATAGGGCCGGTTACTCGATTAGCCCATAAAATTGTTATCCCTAATTCAATTACATATTTCTAACCCAAATACTATAAGTAATAATATAATCATTAATTAATATGATTATTAAATAAGTTGAATTAAATTCGATGATAAAGATAATATATTTTGAGTGATCCACGTAAATTTGACCTTTACATTCGAATTGTATATTAAATAATAAATAGTATCGAAACATGACTTACCAAATTTCTTTGCTTTGGTAATGAGGGTGTACTTCACGCTATATACATCAACGTAGGTGATTGCAGCCTCCGGAAGCTCTTGCCTCAGTTTCTGTACCATTTCCTTTAACTTAAGGTTGAAGTATTTAGCCACCTCATTGAAAGGATCCGCACAACCGTATTTGTCCACTTGTCCGGCTGTGATTGGGACCCGGTCCATAACATAAGGTAGGCACCCAACCGGACCTGTGTTGTGGATCCAGAATGATCTACCTCCTTGGTCGTAAATATCCTGGTCAATTAAAGAATTGTCACGCATGATTTATTTACGATTTAAGGATAAACATTTAAAACAATGGGGTCAACGGATCAGACGGTGAATACCTTAATGACAGTCTTGAACTGACCCAGGACATCAGGGACGTAGGCTCTGACTTGATCGGTGGACATGTTACTGAAGTAACCGTACGTGAGATCATTCTGACCAATGTCAAAGGTGTACAAAGCACGGGAAAAGGATTCTTCCTTGGGCATCAGCTGACTGAAAACTCCTCCTGCACCGATCATCACAAAAGTAAGTACTAATAATGCCAAGTAAAAATAATTAATAAGAGTGGGAGAGAAATTAATCAAGTAATGGTTACCTCGGTTACGAATGATTTGGGACCTACGGTGAAAATCGTGGAACTCGTACCACTGAACGTTCAAGGAAATGGGACTGAAGCCACTTCGAGAAAGAGTGGCGTTGGGGGGTCTAATGGTGGAACCTGCCGTAGCGAAGTTGGCCCCGTGGGTGAAGTTTGACCCCAGCGCATCAAGGAAGGCGCTTAAGTATGGCAGCCCCACACTCTCCGCTGTAAGACAATAAATATCACATTCAAGCCATCACTCTTTTGTTTCAATTTTTGTATTTGTATCAGTAGAATTACGAAATCGTTATTAAATTATTCACAAATGCAATGGCATTGGAAGACAATCGCTTCTGTTCATTTCTATCTCGACACTCCAACTAATTATTAATTAATATACTACCAAATATCCATACGCAAGCTTTTGAATTTTTTGTTCACTTCATAAGACTTAAACATAAAATAGTAACTCAAGTTCAAAAGCAGAACCGATCATACTCCACAAAACAACAACAACGCCGTCCCACAGATCAACAAATCGTCATTACTGGCATTTAAGTTCTCCCCACCTTTGTTCTCCACTTTGAAAATGAAATTTCAAATCTCTACGTTTTTAAGAAAAAAAAAAAAAAAAATGAAAAACCGTGATGCAAGTGAGCGAAAATGAAAAAAATGGAAGTAGGTACCTATAAAATCGACGATGAGACGGCCGTCGGAGTAGCGTCCGGCAGGAGCGTGGAAGTAGGTCTCACCGGCGGGAGGCCCGGCCTGGCCAAATGCGGCCGACAAACCGCCTGTATCAGAGTTTGAATCTCCGAAATTAAATACTGCCGGAAACTCACATGTTGCTGAGACCTTCCATGGCTCTACGCTGAAAGCCACGGCGATGAAAGAGAGAAGTATTCTCAAGCGCAGCTCCATTGGAGATGGAAAACAATGTGCGGAGGTAAAGATGGGAAAGGGTGAATAAAGTAGATACTAGATAGAGGAGTAAATAAATGGATTGGATCTGGCGATTTGTGAGGCGCATCAACAGCTACCTTCCACGTGCTAATTTTATCCTAAGTCCACAACTCCACTGTGGCTTTCGGTTTGGGTAAATCAAACATTATTTGGTAATAAATATTAAATTAGAAAACAAAACTTTTTAAAATATAATAATTTATTATTTTTTTTTTCCTTCACATTTTCTTTCTTTTACTTTTCTTTTTTAGCTTTTCCCAATCCAACGTTGGCTAAAAATTTTGTTATAAGTGATTTTAATATAAAATATTTTTCTTATTGCTTAAAATATCTTAGTAGTATATAAATTTTTTATAAAAAAAATGTTTCAAGTGTCAATATATTACCACAAATGAAATTATACTATTTATTATAAAAATATTTAATAATAATTAATGATTTCCCATATGTACTAGTTTAATAATGAAAGTGATTTCCAAATTGATTGCCTTTTTTTTTTTTTGTATCTTAACTGACATAGAAAGAAAAAGAGAAAGGCATGGAAAGCAACTAAGTGAGGCTATCCATTTCTCTTTTATGGTATAAATGGGAAAGAATAGAGAAAGTTTAAATTTTGATGATTGAAGGACATGGAATAAAAGTGTTTTAGGATGAGTAATTAGAAATTCTATTATAAAAATTGCTATAAATATGCGCAAGTCATATTTGTCATATTTGTTATTGTAGAATATATGACTTAAAAAGATGATATATTAATGGTTAAAAATAATGAATTTTTAAATCGAAAATAGTTATAATAAAAAAAAGTTATAAAAATAATAATATTTGTGTTTATCTTATTATCTAAATATTTATGATTAATTTTATATTTATAGGGAAATAAATAGAAACAAATAGAATAATATCTTACTTAGTTAAAAAAACGTAAATGTAAACGATCAAATTTTTTTTAAATGTTAGAAAGTTTAGTTTCGAAAATTATTGTGATTTATCTTTTAAACATATTTGTGGGTATTCTATTTTGTTGTCTCTTTTTATAAAATAAAAAGAGGTAGAAGGAGAAGAAATAGACGGATATTATTGTTTGGATAATCTACTACCATAAAATCAGGGTCAATGAAGGTAACAATATATAAATTTTTTATTTGATACCGCTCTTTTCGTAATAAGAAGCCCTTAATGTGTTACCGACACTATTATTCTTGAAGAGTGTTGTGATATTCAAATTTTTCATAACGAGGGAGTGAGACGGTGCACGACACTTGAGTTATTGCCTATTGCCTATGACAGGCCATTGCTAGTGGAACAGGTGGGTCCGAGAATGCCCCGCCCACAATCTGATCAAAGACCCACTTGTTGGCAGCCTCCGTGTAGTGGATCCCGTCCCAGTTAATTTTGACCGTTGGATCTTTGCATGATGTCCCCTCAACTTCTCTGCCGTCTACCACTCCCTTCCACCCACAACCCACCTTCACGTTGTAGTTGTATTTGCCACCAGGCCCACAACAAGCTTTCAGTGGTTCCACAAATCCTGCAATTTCCCAACGTCAATCCATCTGAAATTCTTGAATTGTAATCATAAGTTACAGTCTCACAGTGATTTACCAAGTTCCTTTGCTTTGCTGATGAGGGTGTATTTTACTGAGTACACGTCAACGTAGGTGATTGCAGCCAGTGGGAACTGCTTTCTGAGTTCCACCACGGTTTCATTTAATTTAGTGTTGAAGTATTTGGCCACGTCATTGACTGGACCCACGCAACCGATGTGGTCCACTTGTCCAGCTGTGATTGGTAGGCGGTCCAGGATATACGGTAGACAGGCAACGGGACCTGTATTGTGTATCCAGAATGATCGACCTCCTTGATCGTACACGTACTGCATGAAGACGAGCACCGTCGATCAAGAACAAAGTCGAACAGGAATGAAAATAGTAAGCAAAGGGTCAAAGCATCGGACGGTCACCTGAATGATAGTTTTGAACTGGTTCATTAGATCAGGAACGTAGGCTCTAACTTGATCACCAGACATGTTGAGGAAGTAACCAGCCGTGAGATCATTCTGGCCAATATCAAAGGTGTACAAAGCACGGGAGAAAAACTCCTCCTTTGGCAAGAGTTTCTCGAAAACTCCTGCGCCATAGGATTCACGTGGGCCCACCCCACCCAAATGGTTAGATCTAGCTACGGTATAAAACAGAATTGGTAGGAAAAAGCCTAAAGAGATACAAGGAAATTAAGTACCTTGGTTCCGGTAAGTCTGTGACCTACGATGAAAGTCGTTGAACTCGTAGAATTGAATATTTAAGGAAATAGGGCTGTAGCCAGTTTGCTGAAAGGTTGTATTCTGGGGCCTAATGGTGGAGCCTGCGGTAGCAAAGTTGGCCCCATGGGTGAAGTTGGAGCCCACCGCATCAAGGTAGGCGCTCAAGTACGGTAGTCCCAATCTCTCCGCTGACAGACAACGTTCTCCACATCCTTAGTTTTCCATAGAATTATATTCTGATTCGTTCGAAATAAAATAAAGTCTGAAAGATTTATGTTGTCACACGGAATTTTTACTTAAGTTGTTCGAGAGCATTCCCTAGCTTTTATCTTTCGTCATATTCAATCTTGTTACGGTATTCATATGAATACGACTTCCTGATTATGTTCTTATGAACACGGACTTTTGATCGTGTTAGACGGGCCATTAATTTATTTTGGTAGACAAAGCACGTAACAGTGTGATTGGTTAGAAGTATATATGTTACCAATCATCCCTTTTAAAATCATAAATAAACAATAATTGCCACTGGAAGTTCACGGGTTCCTGGACAGAACGTGGGCCAAATTTGGTTTCGTACCACAGGAATCAATCAACCCACGAAACAACAAGAATGCAATGACAGTCTACCACTCACGGTTTATTTTATTTTATTTTATTTTCCAAATTATTCAAATGTCAGAAATCCATTGGTTTTAGAATTTTAGGCATTTCCAGATGATAATCAATTAAAAGCCATGACACACAGCGAGACATAGAGACTTACAAAAAGAGTAGATGAAGGTAGTTACTTACCCATGAAATCGATCACGAGACGGCCGTCAGAGTATCGTCCGGCGGGCTTGTGGAAAAATGTCTCCCCATTGGGCGGAGGGGCCTGGCCGTAGACTGCTGACAAGCCACCCGTGTCGGAATTTGAGTCTCCGAAGTTGAATATGGCCGGAAAATCACAGCTTGTGGCTGTGGCCAACACCAACCATGGGACTGAACTCACAGAAATTGTGAGTGTCAGAAAGAAAAGAGTAGAGTCCATAGGAGAGAGGATATGGTAAAGGTTGAGAAGGGAGTGAGGGACAACACTGCCATTATGTGTATTTATATCACTCCACAATCCTTATCATGGAAGCCCACTGTTTTGACCTAAATTAACCTTCATACCCTAATTATCATCTATCCGTTATGAAACATTCTACTCCTTATTGACCATCATTTTATGGGGATAAGGTTATAATGGGACAACTTATTCTATCTTGTTTCCATTGTTTATTAGCTTATATAGATGTCTTAAACTAAAAAAAAAGAAAATATTAAAAAAATTATTTTTTTTATAGTTGATTCTAATAGAAATTAATTAGAAATTCATGTATTTTAAAATTATTTAATAAAAAATGAAATAAATTTAAAATAATATATAAAAATAATTCATTAATTTTAAATTTAATTTTTATTTTCCTTCATATTTTACATTTTCCCTAACAAAGTTTCAAGAATCAAACATAACCTTAATTAAACCACCATATTTTGACAATGCTCTATTTTATTTGTATTTTCTTCACTCTACTTTAATTTAAGATTTATATATCTAATGAGAGTACCATCTCACAATGCATGTAAAATTAGTCGATAATGTTGTCAGAACAACCTCAAAGGAAGCTGAATCCATCTCTAAACCACCCATCGTCATTTTTACTATGATTTTCTATTTTATGTTATTGTGCTCAAAAGTTATCAACCAAAAAGATAGAAATAAAAATCCCCAAAAATTAGGTATTTAATTTGCTATGCTAAGTTGGATAGATAGATGATGAATATGAGTGGTTTTTCCTTGGACTAAACCGATTAGGGATTAAAAGTTGGTTGGTAGCTTAAATTTTCCACAAAGGACTGAAAGGTGTGAAGTCTGAAATGCATTATTGTTTATGCCGCTACATTAGTGACACAGAGCCTGTAGGGTCGAGGTTTTATTTAACCTCGAGTTGGTCTTCTCTAATTTTTTAATAAGAAATTTAATAAATAATTTGTAACCCACAAAGCAACAAGACTCCATGGCCCAATGGATAAGGCGCTGGTCTACGGAACCAGAGATTCTGGGTTCGATCCCCAGTGGAGTCGCACTTCAACAACTCGGCATACAAGGGGGGGTAATTTTTTGTTTTTACAAAGGGTTTTCACAACACTGAATTGAAAACGTAATAGAGTTTATACTATTAACAACCATAAAATTGGTTATCTCTCCCATCTTATACATCAATTATATTCCATGCAACTGCTTTATATTAAGATAAAGCAAAGTCTGACCACCCCTAGTATGCATATCCAAGTAATTGCCTCCTAATGTGGATGATTCCATTCAATATTTCAGCTCCAAGTGAAGAGGCTTGTGACATGCTTCAGAGATGGGAAGTGGAGGATCAGACAGTGAACCATTGAGAATGCGTCCGGCCACCCACTGGTTTGCAGCATCAGTATAATGTATGCCATCCCAGCTAATGTATTCTGAAGGATTAGTACAAGAGGCACCATCAACTTCAGTCCCATTCACCACGGCCTTCTTCCCACATTCTCGAAACTTCCCATTTTGCCCACAACATTGCCCAAAAGGATCAACAAAACCTGCAAAATCCAAATAATAGAACTATCAGTACTGAGCCTGAGCCCAATGTGTTTTGTTGGCATTTGAACAGACGAACACCCTTTAGACCCATTGAGCCCTCACGGCTTTAAAAAGTCTCCACAAAGTTACAAAGTCAAGAATAGTCAACTACATGTATAGTATTAGACTATTAGTCCTCAATCTTTCATTTATTTCTAGAGATTCAGAAAGGCCAAGGCAAATGAAATTTTACCATGTGTCTTGGCTTCACTGATTAGGGAATATTTAGCTGAGTAGATGTCGACGTAAGTGAGTAGAGCATCTCCAAGTTTGCTTCTTAGTTGGGACACCATGTCCTTAAGCTGCCTGTTGAACTCCTGAGCCACCTCATTGTAGGACTTAATGCAGCCAGTTTGGTCAACATTATCAGACTTTGGAGGATAATTTATAACAAAGAAGGGCAAGCAGCCAATGGGACCTGTATTGTGTATCCAAAATATTTTTGCTCCTTGTTGGTAGAGTTGCTGAAACAGCAGCAAAAACCGCAATTAAAATGTTAAGTAAAACCCATATATATCAAGCAAGGCACTTCCTCAACTTTTCCTGACCAATTCCAACAAGTGGATGGTTGGTCTTAGAAAGAACAGAATATGTAAGGGAATCATTAATTGCTGCTGCTAATGTTCATACGTGGGAAGGAAGTCTTAGTACCTCTATGGCCTGAGAAAATTGATTGATTATGTTTGGAATGGATTTCTGCACTTGCTCTACCGTCATTGAGGTAAACCCATCATGAAGATCGTTTTGTCCAGTATCCATAGTGTAAAGAGCCTTTGTGTGGACCCCGCATTTCGTGCTCAATGCGTTTCCCACTCGATGGCGAGCTCGATTTTTATTTAAAAAAATTGATTTTTTATTGATTATTCAAAAATGACTTGGAGTCGCCACTTATTTTTGTTTTATTTTTAAAGGGTAAACAAAATAAGAAAGAAAAACCCTAAGTGTGACTCCTTATTTTGGAAAAGGCGGTCTGTGAAAAACCGGGTCGGGTTCGGGGGTCAGGTTACTTATCGGGAAGGTACGGTAAAGACCGTAGCACCCCTCTAAGTCCCTAAAGACGGGTCTCTACTAATAAAATGAAGCTTACATGGCAGTCAATGTGGAAATCAATGAATACTCGAATCAATCATGCACGTATGAAAGTCGAAAAAATGCATATGAATTAACCAGAGTGAGAGTGAGCGCGTACCTGGGCAACGAATCATCATGCGCTATCAAGGAAAAAGGTTAGTGCACAATAAATAGCATAACATAGCTCACATGTCACTAAATTGAGTGCAAAAATCATCAAAGGCACGCATGACACTTCACTCAAATTCACTTTTATTTTAAAGAAAATTCATTTGATGTTGGGCCCCCACCAAAGCCCGTTTTATTTTTGAGTGAATTAATTTCGTAAATTCTATAATTAAGAATTACGAAAATTAATTCACACTTATTTTAAAACATTTAAAAATCATGAAGAATTCGAAAGTGGCTCGCCGAAAAGAAAATGGCGGCCAAATTTTATTAAAAAACGGATTTTTGGGATTTGAAAACTCTAAAGATGAAAATTTTAAGAAATAAAATTATTTGAAGAATTTAGAAATTGGAAAAAACATTTTTAAAATTTGAACTTGGAGGATTCTTTTAAGATCGAAGATGGTGAAAAAAAAATGATAAAATAAAATAAATAAATAAATATATAAAATAACATGAAATAAAATAAATAAATAAAAATAATTTAGTAAAATAAATAAATAAATAAGTAAAAAAAAAAAAAAAAGAAAGAGAGGACGTGTGGCTTAAAGGTGGCCATGCACCATGCAGAGTGGAGTCCTGAGCTTGGGGCACCTTGAACACTAATTGCATGTCATCTTTGAAACCCCGATGAAGCTGAGATGATGAATTCTGTAGAATGATGAGTATATTGAAACTGGAGATCAAGTGAAAGTCAGTCAAAAGTACCCCAAGGTGGTCATGCATAAGCCTTTTCTTCTGAGCTCTGGGCATAGGGAGACTGCACTATAGGGATCAGTGGTACTGTTGAGCTGGTCACAAATGAACACTGTATTCCTTCGCCATAGCTAACTTGTCCAGGCCACTGTTCACTGGTCCACATATTCTAAAATCCAAATTCAAATATAGCAAGACTGGATCCCATTTTTCTTAGAGCTTAAACATACAGTTCAACTCATGAGAGGAGAAAACGTGGCTTGGATGGGAGGAGAAGACTCTGCTTTCTCAGTGGAAATACAGACTTGGAGTTGATTCTTCATTTAATTCCATCTCAGAGCATTATGCTCGAGAGTAGCGAAGCCGTCTGGGTACACTGCCACAACTGTCAATTTCCGCGCCAAATTGTCACGCGGGTGATTGAGAATTTTTGTATTGGACTTTTGTAAGGGAAAGATTCCAGTCAACAATGCTGAGATCCTTCTCTTTCTGCTGAAAACAAAGACATACCATACTCAATATCCCGTGCTGAAACCTCAACCATGCGTGTTATTTCATCCCCTATTCCCTTCACTTTGACCGGAGTAGCATGTTCAACTCAATAGGCGTTCACCATGAATTCCTCGTCCCTGATTATGAAAATATCTCCATCGCTTCGTGTATTGTCTCCGCTTTTGCCAAGGAAAGCAATAATTAAGCATAGCCTGGGTGCCATAAACCATCACCACTACGTCGAGGAAAACTGCACCTTGAATCCAGTAGGGCAACAATCCACAAACTGGATAATGCGTCTTGTCTTGAAAAGCTTCTGGTTCAGCGTCATTGGGTTGGCATGAAGTGCCCAGGACAGCAGCCAAAGCTAGACAGCACCACACCCAGCCTCCAATGCACACTCCTACACTGCAATGTGCTTCAGCACTCGGACTCTTGGCTGGTGCTGGATGATGGATACCGGAGCCTATATGTGACTTGCTCGGCTCCAAAGGGACTGGCCTTTTGTGAACCATTGAAGGCTTCTTCCGCATCTGAGCTTCTTGAAAACACGACCCGAGCACAGAAAGAATCATACAGTATCTCTGTTTCTGACTCATTCAGAGTCCCAAACTTCGAAAATATTTTAATGAGGTCATCTTTTGAGGGTAAGGAGATCCCAGGTCCAAATGACAAGAGAAGTGTAGCGGATTCAACCTTTTTGTCCTTGTCTTTGTGTTTTGTCTTCGTATCTGACTTTCCAGCAGCAGCTTGCTTGAGTTCTGGGCCATCTGGCTCTGCTGTTTCATTCTTTCTACTCCTGCGGGCTTGCTTAGATGAGTTGTGGTCATTCTGTTTTAGGTCTTCTCTTGATGACCCAGGTTCAGATTCTTGACGTTTTCTCTTTCTACCAGGTCCATGTTTGTTGAACATTTTGTAGTTGGAACCATCATGATAGATTGAACTTCTGAATGCAGACAGAAATCCACTGATCTGATCAACAGATTTGTTTTCCCTCAGATAGAAGGGATTAAGGGCTGCAGATCGGATTCCAGATAGAACTTCTTGCAATGATATGCGGATTTCCTTCAGGTCAATAACCTTGTTCCGATTTTGTTTTGGTGTCTGAAGTTCTTTACTGTCTTTGTTCTGATAGGTCGTCTCACTACTACACTTTAAAATTGTAGGGGACCCAACAGATTGACCTGCAGCCCTGGAGCTCCGCTCTCCCTTACCAGCAACATTCGAAACTTCAAGGAATTCTGTCTTTGAGTCACCCATTGAGCCAGAATTTCTATGCATCCGTATCACATTTGTATATGGTGGGCACAAATATTTGCTCTTCTTCCTTTCCCGTGAAACAGAGGTCTGCTCACTTTCTTCAGGAAGCCTGCCACCATCATTTTCAACACTGAGGCCTTTCTTCTTCTTTTCCCTTGACACAGGACTGTTCTCACTCTCTCTTTTACCTTCACTGCCATCACTTTCAACACTTACAGCCCTATCCTCCTGGTTTTCTCTCTGAGCTCTCCTCAAGCTCTAAGAAAACTTCTTCTCCTGTCCGGCTTGCTTGTCAAGCAAGGCCCTCAAAAATATCTCTCTCTAAGCTCTCCAAAAACTCACCTCTCTGTAACCAGTAACCTCCCCCAAAGAATGCTCTCCAACTTGCTTTTTTCCTTCCACAAGTTCTGTCGCAAGACCAACATTGACCAAGAAAAGATTTCAAGTTTGGTAGGCACCTAATGAGTATGGGCATGGTGGAATTATGAATAGGGACGTGAAAGATTTAATGGGCATAAATGGTGATGGGAAATGGGTTAGATATGAGTATAGAGAGATGATCAGTGGGTATGAAAAGAATGGGTATAAAGGACGGGTATGGTGGGGTATGGAATGAGGGATTTGATATGAGTATAGAGAGATGGTCACTGGGTATGAAAAGAATGGGTATGAAGGATAAAAGGATGAAGGATGCGTTTAATGGGTATTTTGAAACCAAAAGTGAAGGCATGTAGGCGGGTGTGATGGAGCCATGATATATATGAAGAGAATAGATTGAGGATGGTGGCCAAATATGAGAAGGAAAAGTCATAAAGGACGGGGATCAAATGGGAAGGGGGCAGTAGCAGGCCACAAAAGAGGTTTGGAGGCAAATTGGGAGGACGTGGGCTGTTCTCATACAAGGTGGCCAGTCAAACTGTCGCACAGGGTCAGGAATATACTCATCAACAGCATCCATTAACCTCGAAATAGCCTGTTTTCCTATTTCTTCATTAGTCATCTGTAAAGCGTACAAAGCTGAACCCCGAATGATGGGAATTTCATCCCCAGGGAACTTGTAGAAGCTAAAAAGCTCACGGAGTTCCATTTCTGGCGTGCAAGTAGAATGTGTTCCTTTGTCTGTGGCATGGGCCCATCAGGAGCAAGAACAACTAGAACACCTCCAATCACTTGGGCAGCCCCAATAATAATATTCTTCACATGATCCGCATGTCCTGGACAATCCACATTGGCATAGTGCCGCTTTGCAGTCTCATATTCGACATAGGCCATTGCAATTGTAATTCTTCTCTTCTTCTCTTCAGGAACCTTGTCAATTTTATCCAAGGCAACTGTTTTCGCTTTCCCTTCCTCTGCAAGCACCTTTGTAATAGCAGCAGTCAATGTAGTCTTCCCATGAAGACTCATAAGTTGTTCCGCATCGAAGAGTGAAGTTTCATGGTCATCATTATCCTCTGAAGCCACTCCCATGCAACTAACAATAATTTCTGAAGAAATTGCCCCATGATACATCGGTACTATTTGGACTAGTTTCCCAAGTTCTTTGTAGCTTGCTGTTACAATTGTCAATCTCTTGTTTCGGTGCCTACGGGATGCTAAAACCAGTGAAACCAGAATAAATACCCACAATGCACGGGGCACCATTGAATATAAAAGCTTTGTTCATAAAAGATGCATTCATGCACACTGCGTTTCCTTCCCGGTCGTGACCAGAAAGTAATTTGTTGTGGCAAGCCACAGAATACTCCAACTTTTAACAGATGTGCAGTATCTCTTGGTACTCAGTCACTTATCCATTTTCACCATTATTGAACGACAACTATACACCTTCAGATTGATGAGGTTCAAAAATCCTCTGAGGATGTTCTCACATTCCCCTCATTGGGCCTTCATTTCCACAACGAAATCTCCAAAATTCCCACTACCAAATCTCCAACAGAGATAGCCGCCTCAACAGTAAAATTATTAAATCTGAGATATCTCGTGCCAGATCCTGAAGCAGCATCCTCACGTCTCTTGGTTGGGTTTAGGTAGTCCCTCAAGCAGAGAACACGTTCCTTAGTCTCTTAGGCAGAGGTGAGGAAACTGACATGCCTCATAGACGAAGTACCAGGAACAGAGGAAAGCAACCAAACAAAACACCAATAATCGGAGCAAAACAAAACCATACAATGTCTCATTTCATATGATAATAAATGAGCTCATACTAGGGTGGATGAAATCAAACAAGTATCAAATAAAAGATAGAACACTGTTACAGAAATATCTCATGAAGAAAACAAAACAGGAGCAAACCAAACTACAGAAAGACCATTAGCAAAATATCAACATGCTCACTCCCAGTCAATAAACATCATCTAAGAATCAGCGGAAACAGAACAGAAAAACATACCAGTAGAAACTAATAGGGAATCCATGATGAAGGTACCTGAGAATGCTTCCTTTTCTTCCCTCTGTTTTCTTTTAATTTCTGGTTCTCCTCCGTGCTCTGCCGTCTTCCTTAGCAGCCTGCTCACTGCAAAATCAGAACCCTCTCTCCGGCAGCTTCTTCCTTCTCTCAGCTTTCTGTTCTCAATGCTCTCCTCATTCTCTCTAGACACCTCCCTCTGTAACCAACCTGAGCTCCCGGAATCCCCCCAAGCAAAGGATCCCCTCAAAGCTCTCTCAACCTCCGCAAAAATTTTCTCTTCTCTCCCCTCAAAAGCAGCCTCTGAAAAGCAACACTCCCCCCCCTGCAACTGCCAGCCACCCCTTGAAAAAGCACCTCTTCACCTGCAGAAGACGCTCCCCCTCTAACAAACTCTCAACGTCCTCTGCATCTCCTCTTCCCGGTGTCGCTTCCTGATAGCTCTTCAAAAAGCAATATCTGATTCCACAATGACCAACCAGGAGGCAGCATTTGGCTCATAGAGAACTCTCCACTTGTCATCTTAAGAGCTTTACACCTGTCAAAAAGAGTAACCTGCAGAAATACAAAAGAAAAAGTCCCAAATGGGGGTCTACAAATATGCCCCTCTTCGGTAGAGATCACGAGTGCAAGGAACATGAACGCTGGAGTGAAAAGCAAGTGCGAATAGTGAGTGGAATGAAGTGAACTCTACTGAAGAACCAAGGAGACCCCCATAGGGATACTAATGAAACGCAAAGTAACTCAGGCTAGCAGACAAACACAAAGGCTCTAATCCTAAAAGAAAAACATATCTCAGAGAGCCTCGGAAGCCACACTAAGGATCCAGACCCCCTCTAAGACGTCTCCAAAAGTGACCCGAAGATCGATGTCAAAAATGAGTAACGGTCGAACCACCCTGGAGTACGATCAAGAATGTGCCCAAGGGAAACTGCCCTATGCGGACTATGAGATGAATAGGTGATAAGCACAGGGTAACGAGGTGAGGAGAGTGAGAATAAGTGCAAATCCATGAAAGTGAAACGTGCAATGCCAATGAATATGAAGGCTAGGAGCTGTGACTCTGAATGACGAGACTGACTCTAAACACAAAACCGAGAAAATAATAGCTCTGGAAGCCAAACCAAAAAAACTAACTCTAAATACTAAACTAGAAGGCCCATAGGTGAAGACCTACGGTGGTGATACAATAAAAATGCCCATAGATGCCAATCTATGGTGGTGAAATAACTGAAAGGCCCATAGATAGCTGATCCATGGTGGTGAAATCTGAAACAAATGCTCATAGATGAAAATCTATGATGGTGAAAAACTGATCAAAGCCCATGGATGTTCGATCTATGGTGGTGAATCTGAAATAAATGCTCATAGATGAAAATCTATGATGGTGAAAAACTGATCAAAGCCCATAGATGTCCGATCTATGGTGGTGAATCTGAAGCAAATGCTCATAGATGAAAATCTATGATGGTGAAAAACTGATCAAAGCCCATAGATGTCCGATCTATGGTGGTGAATCTGAAATAAATGCTCATAGATGAAAATCTATGATGGTGAAAAATTGATCAAAGCCCATAGATGTCCGATCTATGGTGGTGAATCTGAAGCAAATGCTCATAGATGAAAATCTATGATGGTGAAAAACTGATCAAAGCCCATAGATGTCCGATCTATGGTGGTGAAAAACCGAAACAAAGGGGGATGCCCTAAGCAAACTGACGGTAGGGGGATGCCCTAAACAAACTGACGGTAGGGGGATGCCCTGAATAAACTGATGAAAGGGGAATGCCCTAGGTGATAACTCGTAAAGATCGACAAATGGGTCTGACAACCATGAAATCAACGCGAGACATGGTAAACCCAAAGAGAGGGGGTATGCCCCAGTAGAAAAGTGCTAAAGGGGGTATGCCCCAATATGATGACTCACAAAGATCAAGAAGTGGATCAAAGGATGAGAAAAATCACAAAAGGTCTGGTGGACTCAAGGGTAGGGGTATGCCCCGGTATGACAACTCACAAAGGTCAAGAAATAGACTGAGCAGTGAGAAAGTCCGCAAAATATCTAATGAACTGAAGGATGGGGGTATGCCCCAGTGTGAGATAGTAACCAACATAAGACATAGAATGTCGCCAAACAAGACACTCTGGGATATGCTCAATGACGATGCAATGAAAAACATGTACAAAGCCTCAATGAACAAAAGCTAAAACAAGATCAAACATCACCAAAACTATGCTGACAAAGCAAAACCAAAATAATGGATCAAACAAATGCTGACCGAGACTCAAAGTCTGAAATGTAAGCAAATCAAGACACGACATGTCAACTATCGATAATGAGAACATCATCACAAATATATCAAGAATCTAACAGGCCTCACCATCATGGGAGATGTTGAGCATAATGTCCAAAGGCATGTGAAAACTCAACCAGAAGGCTCGAGACTAGTCCACATCTTCCTCGGATCAAGAGAAAGGGATAAAGTCAGGTAAGATGATGAAATATGTAAGCCCAAAAGATGTAAGGCTCTGATAAGACGGGAGCAAGTATAACGGTGTCCAAGGGAGGATGCATGAGTCTGTAACAAAGGAAAGTGGGTACCCAAGTCGGACCAAGTATGCTGAGAAGACTGAGCCCAGGGTGTCAATGACTCTACGATCCATCGAAAGCAGCAATCATAAACAGGAGGTGGAGTCTCAATGTCAAAATCAGCAAGGT
Source organism: Vitis riparia (assembly GCF_004353265.1). Classification (NCBI taxonomy): domain Eukaryota; kingdom Viridiplantae; phylum Streptophyta; class Magnoliopsida; order Vitales; family Vitaceae; genus Vitis; species Vitis riparia. The sequence goes on along the minus strand of NC_048431.1, from coordinate 7,359,175 downwards.
GGCTATGCCCCAGTGTGAATGCATCATCTCAGAATGGGTAAGCTCTCAGTGCAGAATGATCTCTGGAAAGTAAGTGTCTGACATAAACTGTCATCTCACAAAATCATCATCGATGAGTGGGCTATGCCCCAGTGTAAGCATCTCCAAATCAAACATCAATGAGAGGAGTACAACCAATCATACCTCATCTGATCAAAATGAATCTCCGCTCCTCGAAGTCATCATGGTAATGTGAAGAGAGTATCTGACCTCCTCTAAAGAAAGAGCACGTCTCAATGTGAACTGGTGTCTCTAAGATCAACCTCCAATGAAAGGGTTATGCCCCAGTATAGGGCAAACCCTGAAATGACTAAACTCCGCTGCATGCTCTCATAAGTGTCCGTGTCCTGATCCAATCATCTCAAAAATACGTCAACAATGATGAGAAGGCTATGCTCATGTGATCACATCAAAGAAAACATTCGGTCATATCTCGTACTCCAATGTGAAATGAATCTAATCGCCTCCAAGGAACAGCTATGCCTAAAAACCATCATCGACCGAAAGGGGTATGCCCCTGTGTAAAATACACCAGATGAAATGCGCTAATCACGTCTCATGCTCCAATGTGAAAAATGACATCTGATATCCTCCAAGGAATGGACATGGCTCAAAAATCCGTCATCGACTGAGAAGAGTATGCCTCGACATAATGGTCATCCAATAGAAAAACTCTCTGAGATGGCTATGCCCCAGTGTAAGGTCATACCATAACTCCTGGTCCATCACAATCGGAATGCTCTCGAATCAATCCCAAGTATCGCTCACATAAGAGCTGTCAAACACAATGTGTGATGTCATGGTCTCAGGGTGGTCTTAAGACTCAGGACGTAACGAAGGCTAGGGTGATAAGGTGATAGAAATGAAGGGAAACTAGGCCCAAATACCCAATGATCAAAACCCATGCCCTCATGTATAAAATGCAACATGTATAGAAAATATCGTGAGCCATGGACCTGAAGATGCCTACGTGAACATGGTAACAATGATGATGCAATGAAGAAAAACCGAACTGATGACAAGATGTATAATGATGGTGCGAAAAGGGTATCAAACCTGAAAATGAGGTCACTGAAAGAACGAAATAAGAGGTGAGATAAAAATGATGAATCAGAAGTGAAAATGAGGATGATAATAATGAAGCAAATAATACCAAAAGGAGTAATGATCGACTCAGATCAGACATGGAGTGAAGTCACATCAACTACGAACACGATGATGGAATGGACAATGACCCAGAGCTCCTAAGAGAAAGTCACTCATCCCGCTCGCAAGATATACGACAAAATGAATACAAAGCCAGAGGGATCCCGGGAAGCTCACATACGAACTCCCGTCAACAAACATACTCGATCAAGTGACCCTCGAATATCAATACATACACTCAGTGATGGATAACAATACACACCTGGCTTGCTTTTTTTTTTTTTTTTTTTTTTTTTTTTTTTTTTTTTTTTTTTTTTTTTTTTTTTTTTTTTTTTTACATATATATAAACTGTACATGCTCTGAACGCATACAAAGAAGACCCAAATATGGGATCAAAACGAATAAACATACTCTCAAATGTCAATGTACCATAAACTCTCTCTGATGAGGTGACCCTCTCAAGCTAAGGATCCCTGGATCAGTGTCCGTGGGATAAATAGTGGAAATGACATGACTACCCCTCATGTAATGAACTGAAGATGATCACCCCTTGGGATGAAAGAAGATGATGTGAAATGAACAGTGGATAGAATGAGGAGGATGAAATGAATAACACGAACAGTAAGATGAGATGAAATCCAATGATGCAGTGATGAGAACAGATAATGAGAAGAATGCGCCCCTAGGTCCAAGGCTCATGAAACCCCTAAACAATGCATGCATACACTGAAGGGTCCCTATCCCGGTATAGAAGGTAAGCAAGGCTATAAGAAAGAAAAGGCTATGATGTTCATGTGAGGCTCAAAGGGCTAGCAATGGCTATATATCAATGAAGGTAATAGGGTGTGAGCTAACCGAAATGAAGGCCACCCATCTTGTGACCACGGTCTCAAACATCATGCTCTCAAGCCCTCAGATGATCGATACCTATGATCGATGTCCATATGATATAACCACGTCAACCCTCTAGAATCATGCATCAAACCGTACTCCGAATGCTCCATAACAATCTCAAAGATGATCCTCTCAAAGCAAAGTGAACGACGATCTCATCAGGCACGACTGCCCATCACAAGCCAACCCTCATCATACAATATCAATCTCTATACTCACGGCAAAATAAGTGACAGTCTCATCAAGCAATCGACCAATCCTCATATCGTAAGCCACCCAAATATCATAAGCCAAACCTCGCCATGTGAGATCAAACCCTAGGCTCAAACTCCTCACACACTACCTGGTCGAATCAGAGAGGGGATGTGAAGGGTTAGAAAAACCGAGGATGGAAAGGTCATATAATGGTCTCAAAGGTGATGCTGTGCAAAGCTCATAATGGATGGATGTAGGTCAAAGCAAAGTCAAGGTGTGGGAAGTGAGCAAGGTACTGCTCTGATCATAAGAAGATGGACCACAATCTCGAACTCTCTAGGTCAAATCTCTGATCCTAGGCTAATAGGCTCAATATCCTCCATGATAGGTCAAGCCTCAAGATCACAATGTGCAAGTGAAAAGACGTCTCAAGTCAAAAGAACAATACATCATATCACAAAACACAAAGATACGTCCATAAAAGAAAATGCATCAAATGGGATAATCCGATGAGTACATCATGCAAAAGAAGGATAACAAAGACAATACTCAAGAATCGAGTTATAGTCTCTAAAAGTCAAAAGCAAAACAAGACTAAACAAACAAAAACAAAAACGGTGACTGGTCTTGTCATCACATCTCTGGCCATAGAAGGAACAAAATCTGAGCACCACTGTATCAAGATAAGCCAATCATGAGTCAATCGCCCAAGTCAATAAGATCAGGGACTGATGGTGAAGGAGCGTCTGCATGCATAGCTTGAGCTGAGGTAGGAATAGGAAACATGTCAGACTGAGGATGCCCAAACGTCCCAGAATCAACAATGTCCTGTATGGCATGTCGCAGGGCAGTGCAACGATCAGTGTGATGTCCTACTGACTGATGGTACATACAATATAAATCAAGCCGAAACTGCGAAGGCACAGGATCCGGAAGTGCCCTAGGAGCCAAAGGAGCCAAAAATCCCATGGCCTGGAACGTCTCAAAAGCTCTACTCAAGGGTATACTCAGATCTGAAAAGTGTCTCCGACATCGTCGATGAGGGTGAGGTCGCCCCTGAGGAACTGTAACGACCAGAGGGCCGCGAACCCGGGATGGAGGTCGTGTCGACGTAGCCAATGAAATGGATGAGGAATGCTGCTGGAGCATTGAATGTGGGCGAGGTCGTGGATGTGAGGCACCCAAAGCAACAGGTGCTGATGAAGTCGAGTGTGGCAATGAAGGCGTCGCTACTCCTGGAACTCCTCTCGATGACGATGGATACTCTGACAGAGTAAGCTCAATCCTCTCAACTCTCCGTGTCAAATCCACCATCATCCCGTAAAGAGTAGTAAGAGTAATGGGTGCGATCTCGTCCGACATGGTGAACCTCAACTGAAGAAGTCTAATCTCAATGTACTCTGAAAATATCATAACCATCATGCCATCAATCTCTGCTCGGGGACCAGTCACGACACTAAAACTGTCCAAGACTCTAAAACAAACACATGCAAGAGACAAAACAAAACAACACACAGTGCTACTCAAAATAACAACACAAAATGCATGATACGAAACAATGATAATAATAAAAAGAAGACAGAAACACATACCCAAGAAAACAACAATATCACTAAGTGAAATGAGAGTACATCATGCAAAATAATAAGACAATAAGGTCTACTCTCGAAACACAAGGTACGACTCGAATCACTAACTATAAAACAAGACTCAAATACAAAGTAAAGGAGAACAAAAACTCAAACGACCAACTAAACAATGTAGTCCCAAAATACACCAACAAGGTATCAAAGTGTCCTGTGAATATCAGTGCCTTGGGTGTCCAAAATGTGATGGTATAAGCCCGAAGGAGGAGGAACTGCATGTGTGGACTAGGCTGGAAAGGAATCAGCAGTCATATCTGGACCAAGATCAGTATCTGTGGTCGATACAGGAAAGCTAACTGTACCACTGTCAATAAGATCTTGTATGGCATGACGTAGAGAAGCACAATAATCAGTACGGTGGCCTGCCATCTGGTGAAATGCACAGAACTCGTGAGCGCGAAAACGCGGAGGCAAGGTACTCGGGAGTGGTCTAAGGGCCAATGGTACTAAAAAACCAGTAGATCTGAGTCGCTCAAAAGCTCTATCCAAAGGCATCCCCAAATCAGAATAAGTCCTCTGACGTCGCCGATGGGGACGAGACTGCTCATGTCGTGGGATACTAGTCTGTGGACGCTGAAACTGGAATGAAGGTCGCATCGTGGCAGTATGAGGATGCACAGAAGGGTACTGCCGAACTGAATGAGGATGACGATGCTGTAAGGGTGGGAAATCACTCCTATGTATCTGCAATGATCCCGCACAGGGATGATAACCAGGTCGTCGATGCTGAAAGTCCACAGAACATACGCCTCCATAGCTCTCAAATGATCCACCAACTCCCTTCCCCTCAGTATCTGGGGAAAGAGTAATATCTGACCATAATCCTCTAGATATGCCATCATCTACATCGAACAAAGCCTGAACCAATGATCTGAAATCCTGGAATGGGACTCCTGTCAGATGCCGAGCAAACCTAGGATGCAAACTCCTCAAAAACATGCTCATCTGATCTCTCTCGGTAGGTCGCTCAATCATCTCCGCGGCCTTCTCCCTCCATCGGGAGATAAAAGAAAAAATAGGCTCATCTGATCCCTGTCTAAGAAACTCAAGCTCTCTACGTGTAACGCTCGTATCACCACTGAATGAATACTGTCTCAGAAACTCCTGTGCTAAGTCCTCCCAAGTCCTCCGACGAGATGACTCTAATGAAGCGTACCATCTCTGTGTCTTGCCGCTCAATGACAATGGGAACAAAGTGAGCAACTGTGCCTCATCTAGACCAAGGGCCCTCATAACTGTGCTATAAAGTCTGAGATGAATACGAGGACATCCAACACCCGTATATCTCTCTATATCAGGCATCCTGAACCCGATCGGCAAAGTGGCCACTGGCACATCGTCGGTGTCATCCCACGAAATCATCTCATCAGGATCTCTCATCTGTCCAATCTTCCGCTCGAGTCTGTCCATACGAGAACGAGGATCCTCAATAAAGGTAACTGGTGTGACAATGGGTGGAATGATAGTAGCCTGATCATGTGAAGTCTGTGTAGCTGGCATCTGAACAGGTATAACAGGTGGTGTCACTATATCAGATGGTGTGTCCTCGAGCACTATGTGTCTACTCTGCTGAGTATCCATCCTCTAACTCAAACTGGTCAATGCCCCCTGAATCGAAACCACAGAAGCGATAAGCTAACCAATCGAAACTAACTGTGAATCCGTCTATAGTAGCTCAGAGATACGAATCAACCTCTATCCCACTCAACCCAGGGCACTGAACCAAGACTGGGACTATAAATAGACTCCTACAAAAGAACTCAAACAAAAACGACTCAAACACGACTCATGCAACGACACGGGATGTAACGAACAATGACCAACACATGATACAATACAACCCAATACATGACAGGGTGCAATACACAATCATATGGTGACAATCAAAATTTGGATAGACGATAGAATCTTTAGAGTCACATGAGTGTCCAACATGAGATGACTACAAATATGACTAAAGAATTTCTATCGATGATCCAGAAAATGATCGAGGTGTGAAGAAAGTGAATGGGGGTGTGAAGAACAATACTATCACGAGATCGATACTTAATATATAACAAAATATCCTTAACTCAACCTTCAACTCGAGCTCCATATGAGAAAGAATGATAAGGTGATCAAGGCGAATCTCTCGAAAAATGTGTGAATATGAAAATGTGCCTTTCACCTTTCTATAATGAAAATGTGAGCATCGAGTGGAAAATCGAACCATGGATCAAACAAAGAATGAAGCACTAAGCCCATGATAGGTGTACAGTGTAAACAGATGATCAATGAACATATCCCAAAGTATCGAGTGAGTGACAACAAAGTGAAGAGATGTGCCGAGCCAAGAAAGAAAAACGAAAACCCTAGGGAGAAAACATGCTAAACTCCTCGAGTGAAAAGCATAATCCAAGATGACACGAAAAAGGTGATCCGATCGATACTCAAACTCATGCCGATCTCCGAGCACTCTCAACTGGAGACTAAAAAGAGGGAGTGTCGAATCCAAAGTGTAACCACAGAGGCTCTGAAGGCCCTCAGATGCACCCACGTGTAGGGAGGGAGTCCTGATCGAAGGATCTACGGCTCAAACTACGAGGTGAAGGTGGCTCTAAATGGATATGGGTGGACTTAAAAAGATCCCTAGCAGAAGCGATCATACCCTCCGACGGTACGCAACCCTCTGCACGCCTCCGAAGAGACGGGGCGCTTCCATGCAAGGTGGTCATCACCTCCACACATGCACTACCTCGACATCCCAGGGGGTTTCCTATGGTGAAATCTCTCAAACTCTCAACGCTCAATAGTCAACTAGAGTGCACAGTGAGCGGTGTGGGTGCATCCGAAAACCCTATGAATCTAGAGCAGAAAAGGAAACACACTGGTCGCACAACTATCCATGAAACCTAGCTCGGGGCTATACAGGTCTTCAATGATCGGACTCCAATCAGCATCGATATGTCGGTCTCCTCCAGAACGCTCCCGTACATCGATATAGCCCGTCGCTAGACCCTACTCCTAAACTCTGGCTCGGTCAGAGAACAATCACACAGAAGGCCTCACACTTGCAAAAGTGAGAACCAAAATGAAGGAAATGACCGAGACCAAGAGAGTTGGAGGTAAGGGGATAGAAGTGCGGCCCACATGGACAAGCAACATGCAATCAAGCAGAAGAAGGGTAGGTCATGCGACATACAGTCAAGCAAAGTATAGGATATATCACTCATGTACACATACAAGTCGTGCCAATCAAGATGAATAGTGATAAGAACACCATGCTCAAAGACGGTCAAGAGAATATATAATCCAGAGAATCGACATGTCAAATCAAACGATGCATAACAATGAATCCATATGTGCAAGGCGATCAGAATAATCATGGCAAATATCATAATCACTATGCTAAGCGAAATAAGATAGGCAATCAATACAATCAGCATGTCAATATCTCGAACGAATATGGCAATGAAGCACAGAGAAAAAAAGCTATCTCGAGATCCTCAATCAAGACGAATCAATCATCATAATCAGAATGTCAAATATCTCAAACAAATATATCAATGAAGCATGAAAAAAACTGGCTATATCAGAATCCCCAATCAAGATAATCGACCTATACGACCAACATGTCAATGTCCCAAGTGAAAACTCGGGAACCCTCAATGTGCAATCAAGAAGTGAGTACTCACTGATAAACTCATCAAACATCACATTTGCTTCACTTTAAGTTCAAGCTTGACCCTCTAAACGATCCCCAGTGGAGTCGCCATTTTGTGGACCCCGCATTTCGTGCTCAATGCGTTTCCCACTCGATGGCGAGCTCGATTTTTATTTAAAAAAATTGATTTTTTATTGATTATTCAAAAATGACTTGGAGTCGCCACTTATTTTTGTTTTATTTTTAAAGGGTAAACAAAATAAGAAAGAAAAACCCTAAGTGTGACTCCTTATTTGGAAAAGGCGGTCTGTGAAAAACCGGGTCGGGTTCGGGGGTCAGGTTACTTATCGGGAAGGTACGGTAAAGACCGTAGCACCCCTCTAAGTCCCTAAAGACGGGTCTCTACTAATAAAATGAAGCTTACATGGCAGTCAATGTGGAAATCAATGAATACTCGAATCAATCATGCACGTATGAAAGTCGAAAAAATGCATATGAATTAACCAGAGTGAGAGTGAGCGCGTACCTGGGCAACGAATCATCATGCGCTATCAAGGAAAAAGGTTAGTGCACAATAAATAGCATAACATAGCTCACATGTCACTAAATTGAGTGCAAAAATCATCAAAGGCACGCATGACACTTCACTCAAAATTCACTTTTATTTTAAAGAAAATTCATTTGATGTTGGGCCCCCACCAAAGCCCGTTTTATTTTTGAGTGAATTAATTTCGTAAATTCTATAATTAAGAATTACGAAAATTAATTCACACTTATTTTAAAACATTTAAAAATCATGAAGAATTCGAAAGTGGCTCGCCGAAAAGAAAATGGCGGCCAAATTTTATTAAAAAACGGATTTTTGGGATTTGAAAACTCTAAAGATGAAAATTTTAAGAAATAAAATTATTTGAAGAATTTAGAAATTGGAAAAAACATTTTTAAAATTTGAACTTGGAGGATTCTTTTAAGATCGAAGATGGTGAAAAAAAATGATAAAATAAAATAAATAAATAAATATATAAAATAACATGAAATAAAATAAATAAATAAAATAATTTAGTAAAATAAATAAATAAATAAGTAAAAAAAAAAAAAAGAAAGAGAGGACGTGTGGCTTAAAGGTGGCCATGCACCATGCAGAGTGGAGTCCTGAGCTTGGGGCACCTTGAACACTAATTGCATGTCATCTTTGAAACCCCGATGAAGCTGAGATGATGAATTCTGTAGAATGATGAGTATATTGAAACTGGAGATCAAGTGAAAGTCAGTCAAAAGTACCCCAAGGTGGTCATGCATAAGCCTTTTCTTCTGAGCTCTGGGCATAGGGAGACTGCACTATAGGGATCAGTGGTACTGTTGAGCTGGTCACAAATGAACACTGTATTCCTTCGCCATAGCTAACTTGTCCAGGCCACTGTTCACTGGTCCACATATTCTAAAATCCAAATTCAAATATAGCAAGACTGGATCCCATTTTTCTTAGAGCTTAAACATACAGTTCAACTCATGAGAGGAGAAAACGTGGCTTGGATGGGAGGAGAAGACTCTGCTTTCTCAGTGGAAATACAGACTTGGAGTTGATTCTTCATTTAATTCCATCTCAGAGCATTATGCTCGAGAGTAGCGAAGCCGTCTGGGTACACTGCCACAACTGTCAATTTCCGCGCCAAATTGTCACGCGGGTGATTGAGAATTTTTGTATTGGACTTTTGTAAGGGAAAGATTCCAGTCAACAATGCTGAGATCCTTCTCTTTCTGCTGAAAACAAAGACATACCATACTCAATATCCCGTGCTGAAAACCTCAACCATGCGTGTTATTTCATCCCCTATTCCCTTCACTTTGACCGGAATAGCATGTTCAACTCAATATGCATTCATCATGAATTCCTCGTCCCTGATTATGAAAATATCTCCATCGCTTCGTGTATTGTCTCCGCTTTTGCCAAGGAAAGCAATAATTAAGCGTAGCATGGGTGCCATAAACCATCACCACTACGTCGAGGAAAACTGCACCTTGAATCCAGTAGGGCACCAATCCACAAACTGGATAATGCGCCTTGTCTTGAAAAGCTTCTGGTTCAGCGTCATTGGGTTGGCATGAAGTGCCCAGGACAGCAGCCAAAGCTAGACAGCACCACACCCAGCCTCCAATGCACACTCCTACACTGCAATGTGCTTCAGCACTCGGACTCTTGGCTGGTGCTGGATGATGGATACCGGAGCCTATATGTGACTTGCTCGGCTCCAAAGGGACTGGCCTTTTGTGAACCATTGAAGGCTTCTTCCGCATCTGAGCTTCTTGAAAACACGACCCGAGCACAGAAAGAATCATACAGTATCTCTGTTTCTGACTCATTCAGAGTCCCAAACTTCGAAAATATTTTAATGAGGTCATCTTTTGAGGGTAAGGAGATCCCAGGTCCAAATGACAAGAGAAGTGTAGCGGATTCAACCTTTTTGTCCTTGTCTTTGTGTTTTGTCTTCGTATCTGACTTTCCAGCAGCAGCTTGCTTGAGTTCTGGGCCATCTGGCTCTGCTGTTTCATTCTTTCTACTCCTGCGGGCTTGCTTAGATGAGTTGTGGTCATTCTGTTTTAGGTCTTCTCTTGATGACCCAGGTTCAGATTCTTGACGTTTTCTCTTTCTACCAGGTCCATGTTTGTTGAACATTTTGTAGTTGGAACCATCATGATAGATTGAACTTCTGAATGCAGACAGAAATCCACTGATCTGATCAACAGATTTGTTTTCCCTCAGATAGAAGGGATTAAGGGCTGCAGATCGGATTCCAGATAGAACTTCTTGCAATGATATGCGGATTTCCTTCAGGTCAATAACCTTGTTCCGATTTTGTTTTGGTGTCTGAAGTTCTTTACTGTCTTTGTTCTGATAGGTCGTCTCACTACTACACTTTAAAATTGTAGGGGACCCAACAGATTGACCTGCAGCCCTGGAGCTCCGCTCTCCCTTACCAGCAACATTCGAAACTTCAAGGAATTCTGTCTTTGAGTCACCCATTGAGCCAGAATTTCTATGCATCCGTATCACATTTGTATATGGTGGGCACAAATATTTGCTCTTCTTCCTTTCCCGTGAAACAGAGGTCTGCTCACTTTCTTCAGGAAGCCTGCCACCATCATTTTCAACACTGAGGCCTTTCTTCTTCTTTTCCCTTGACACAGGACTGTTCTCACTCTCTCTTTTACCTTCACTGCCATCACTTTCAACACTTACAGCCCTATCCTCCTGGTTTTCTCTCTGAGCTCTCCTCAAGCTCTAAGAAAACTTCTTCTCCTGTCCGGCTTGCTTGTCAAGCAAGGCCCTCAAAAATATCTCTCTCTAAGCTCTCCAAAAACTCACCTCTCTGTAACCAGTAACCTCCCCCAAAGAATGCTCTCCAGCTTGCTTTTTTCCTTCCACAAGTTCTGTCGCAAGACCAACATTGACCAAGAAAAGATTTCAAGTTTGGTAGGCACCTAATGAGTATGGGCATGGTGGAATTATGAATAGGGACGTGAAAGATTTAATGGGCATAAATGGTGATGGGAAATGGGTTAGATATGAGTATAGAGAGATGATCAGTGGGTATGAAAAGAATGGGTATAAAGGACGGGTATGGTGGGGTATGGAATGAGGGATTTGATATGAGTATAGAGAGATGGTCACTAGGTATGAAAAGAATGGGTATGAAGGATAAAAGGATGAAGGATGCGTTTAATGGGTATTTTGAAAACCAAAAGTGAAGGCATGTAGGCGGGTGTGATGGAGCCATGATATATATGAAGAGAATAGATTGAGGATGGTGGCCAAATATGAGAAGGAAAAGTCATAAAGGACGGGGATCAAATGGGAAGGGGGCAGTAGCAGGCCACAAAAGAGGTTTGGAGGCAAATTGGGAGGACGTGGGCTGTTCTCATACAAGGTGGCCAGTCAAACTGTCGCACAGGGTCAGGAATATACTCATCAACAGCATCCATTAACCTCGAAATAGCCTGTTTTCCTATTTCTTCATTAGTCATCTGTAAAGCGTACAAAGCTGAACCCCGAATGATGGGAATTTCATCCCCAGGGAACTTGTAGAAGCTAAAAAGCTCACGGAGTTCCATTTCTGGCGTGCAAGTAGAATGTGTTCCTTTGTCTGTGGCATGGGCCCATCAGGAGCAAGAACAACCAGAACACCTCCAATCACTTGGGCAGCCCCAATAATAATATTCTTCACATGATCCGCATGTCCTGGACAATCCACATTGGCATAGTGCCGCTTTGCAGTCTCATATTCGACATAGGCCATTGCAATTGTAATTCTTCTCTTCTTCTCTTCAGGAACCTTGTCAATTTTATCCAAGGCAACTGTTTTCGCTTTCCCTTCCTCTGCAAGCACCTTTGTAATAGCAGCAGTCAATGTAGTCTTCCCATGAAGACTCATAAGTTGTTCCGCATCGAAGAGTGAAGTTTCATGGTCATCATTATCCTCTGAAGCCACTCCCATGCAACTAACAATAATTTCTGAAGAAATTGCCCCATGATACATCGGTACTATTTGGACTAGTTTCCCAAGTTCTTTGTAGCTTGCTGTTACAATTGTCAATCTCTTGTTTCGGTGCCTACGGGATGCTAAAACCAGTGAAACCAGAATAAATACCCACAATGCACGGGGCACCATTGAATATAAAAGCTTTGTTCATAAAAGATGCATTCATGCACACTGCGTTTCCTTCCCGGTCGTGACCAGAAAGTAATTTGTTGTGGCAAGCCACAGAATACTCCAACTTTTAACAGATGTGCAGTATCTCTTGGTACTCAGTCACTTATCCATTTTCACCATTATTGAACGACAACTATACACCTTCAGATTGATGAGGTTCAAAATCCTCTGAGGATGTTCTCACATTCCCCTCATTGGGCCTTCATTTCCACAACGAAATCTCCAAAATTCCCACTACCAAATCTCCAACAGAGATAGCCGCCTCAACAGTAAAATTATTAAATCTGAGATATCTCGTGCCAGATCCTGAAGCAGCATCCTCACGTCTCTTGGTTGGGTTTAGGTAGTCCCTCAAGCAGAGAACACGTTCCTTAGTCTCTTAGGCAGAGGTGAGGAAACTGACATGCCTCATAGACGAAGTACCAGGAACAGAGGAAAGCAACCAAACAAAACACCAATAATCGGAGCAAAACAAAACCATACAATGTCTCATTTCATATGATAATAAATGAGCTCATACTAGGGTGGATGAAATCAAACAAGTATCAAATAAAAGATAGAACACTGTTACAGAAATATCTCATGAAGAAAACAAAACAGGAGCAAACCAAACTACAGAAAGACCATTAGCAAAATATCAACATGCTCACTCCCAGTCAATAAACATCATCTAAGAATCAGCGGAAACAGAACAGAAAAACATACCAGTAGAAACTAATAGGGAATCCATGATGAAGGTACCTGAGAATGCTTCCTTTTCTTCCCTCTGTTTTCTTTTAATTTCTGGTTCTCCTCCGTGCTCTGCCGTCTTCCTTAGCAGCCTGCTCACTGCAAAATCAGAACCCTCTCTCCGGCAGCTTCTTCCTTCTCTCAGCTTTCTGTTCTCAATGCTCTCCTCATTCTCTCTAGACACCTCCCTCTGTAACCAACCTGAGCTCCCGGAATCCCCCCAAGCAAAGGATCCCCTCAAAGCTCTCTCAACCTCCGCAAAAATTTTCTCTTCTCTCCCCTCAAAAGCAGCCTCTGAAAAGCAACACTCCCCCCCCTGCAACTGCCAGCCACCCCTTGAAAAGCACCTCTTCACCTGCAGAAGACGCTCCCCCTCTAACAAACTCTCAACGTCCTCTGCATCTCCTCTTCCCGGTGTCGCTTCCTGATAGCTCTTCAAAAGCAATATCTGATTCCACAATGACCAACCAGGAGGCAGCATTTGGCTCATAGAGAACTCTCCACTTGTCATCTTAAGAGCTTTACACCTGTCAAAAAGAGTAACCTGCAGAAATACAAAAGAAAAAGTCCCAAATGGGGGTCTACACTTTGAGAAGTCCTCCGGTCTTGGGAGAGTGTTTTTAATGTCCGAGTTTTGAACTGGAAAGTCAGAAACCATTGATGTCACAACCAAACATAGAGGATAATGTATTGAGTTGCCTTCAGCAGAAGTATGGGAGAAAATATACGTAAGTACCTTGAGGGTATAGCTGAGTAGTGCGAGCTTTGAATTGTGCAAATTGCAGTAGCTGAATGTTGAGAGAAAGGGGGTAACAAACTTCCTCAAACATTCTGAGATGAGGTGGCTGAATTGTGGACCCAGTGGCAGCAAAATTTGCTCCATGTCTGAAACTCGTTCCAATAGAATCTAGATATGCATTCAAGTAAGGTAATCCCAAGTTTTCAGCTGCATTTCACGGGAAACCAAGTAAATATGGGAAGGGCTATACCATTTCGAATTTCTTCTTTCAGAAGTTCTTTGAAAATATTCCCAAGCGTGTAATCATACTGTTTTTTTTTTCAATCAGCATTTGAGATTACTTTTCCAAGAGAGAATTCTGAGATTAAAAAATAAAAAATCAAAGTAATATTTGTCTTAAAAAAAGGGGGGAGAAGTATGACAAGTGACAAATAAATAAAGGAAGGCTTTGTTGTGGCAATCCGAGACTGCACATTCCATAGGATGAAGCTATTTGTCACTGAACCATTTTATTGGGAATAGCAAGAGCATCTCTGAATACTCAAAGGTTTCGTATCCAAGGCAAGTTTTCAAGAAACTGCTCGAGTTTTAGCAAAAGCTGTTCTATGGGGTCATATCAATTGGTTGAAAGGCCTAAAAGAGAACTTCGTACTGGTGGATGAACCCGGTTGGTACTGAATTTAAAGGATTAATGAGGGGTGCAACTATGAAACTACCAACCAACATATTACCTATAAAATCAATGATCAAGCGCCCATCAGAATACCGTCCAGATGGTTTGCCAAAGTTCTGCCCGTTTGGAAAAGGGACCCGACGGAGTACAGCCGAAACACTGCCCGTGTCAGAATTTGAATCACCAAAGTTGTAAATAGCCGGAAAGTGGCAACCACTAGATCGGTCAAGTCTCCAATTCACATAGAAAACTGAGAGTAGAGCAACCAAAACAACTCCAATTACCGCAGCTGCTGCCATACTAATCCTGAAAGTGTAATAGAAATTTATGTAAACAAGAGCTTTAACTTGTAACTTCTTGGCTATATTTTTGGGCTAATTAGACAAGTGATGGATAGTGGTAAATGGGATTACAGAGGTTCCCAAGTTTGACGAGATTGATATGGGAACAAGTTGAAGGCCTAACCACTCTCAAGACCATATACCATTAAAAGAAAAAAAGAGCAGAAAGTCAAGGCTAATAAACCTTAAAATAATGAGACTTGGGAGGCAAGGTTGAATCACAGAGGAATACATCAAGGGAGCAACAGCTTGTCTCTCTCATTCGTGGATGGGTTACATTTTTCAACCTGAGGATGAGGCAACTCCCGATGGCTGATGGCTGAATCGTGTGGAAGGATATAATGGGCAAATAATCACAAGACTGAAACAAGTGGGAAACTTTGAATGGATTCATAGTGAAACGCATTCATTCTTGTAATCAATTCAGTAAAATCCGGCTGATTTTACATCACACTACACACATTCCACAATCAATAATCAACCCACAATTTGACAACATTAAAGTGTTCCAAAAACCATATTAACATCTGATGTCCGATTCCCCATGTCTGATGTCAGCACAATATCCAGGTAAAACTCCACAAAACAAGGGATACAGTCAAATCCTTTTTCCAGACTCCCAAATGAGTGTCAGAAAAATAGAACTACCGAGGCCCATAATGTTCATTGAAAATTGGGTCTTAAGAACAATACAGGCTCCCTGCCTCAACACAGGAAAAAGAAAAAAGAAAAAAGAAAAAATTGCAATTTTACAAAGTTTCAAGATATAACAATAGATAAATGCAAGAGTCCCCTGTACCAGTTCCCAATAATTCTAGCCCCGTTTTCTCAGAGGAAAATCAAGACAACAATCAAAAAGTAAGGAGAGAAAATTATTCTTTGCTGGCTGTTAAAAGAGATGAAGAGGAAACCCAATGAATCCACATCAACATAAGTTCACCATCTTTCCCGCGATCTAGACCTGTCAAATAACAAAAGATCACACAACAATATGGGTCAGAGCCAGAGGAATTGCCCATACTAAAGTACCATATGGAGAGGAGAAATAATAAAAAAAACACAGAATAAATATGGGTCAGATCCACAAGTATTGCTCGTACAAAAGTACCCTATGGGAAGGGGAGAGGCTGTGTAACAGTGCAATAATGTAATGCAGAATAACTACAGAAATATCAAGGAAAATACACAAAAGAAAAAACAAAGAAAGAATACTCTTTAACTTCAAATGAATTCAACTCTCAAACTATGTCTGCTACAAAAACCACTCCCATGTATGAAGTACCCTAACCTAAGAATCTTCTGAACAATTACAACATAAGAACATTTTCTTCTGCTTCAAAACATACCAACACAAAATTCTAGTAACCAAAACTCTAAAGACAATCTCCTCCAATCAGAGTTTCAAATATAAATTATATATATATATATTTTTGATAAGCAAGTACATATATTAAAGAAGGCTTAGAAGCCGCAAAGCATACAAGGAGTATACGAGGCTACTATGGCCACTTAAACAAAAAACAAAACAACCCAACCCCTAATTGGAGGCTAACCACTCCAAGAATCCTATTAGGGAATTCGACTCGATATCAATGTACACTTTAGCCCAACCCCAAATATTGTAAACAAACGAAGTTTTTAACTTCTGAAATGCTAACACTCCTCCCTTAAAAGCTAGTCTATTCCTCTCCTTCCATATTGTCCAAAAAATGCATAGTGGGATGGATTTCCACTTTTTTCCTTTTTCTCCCCACAAAAGAGCCCTTCCAACTACCAAGAACCTCCTTTACAGATTCTGGAAAGATCCACTGTACACCACACAACACAAGAATGATATCCCACAACCCTTTTGCCACTGTACAATGAATTAAAATATGATTGATCGTTTCCTCTTCACACCCACACAAAAAACATCGGTTAGGGAGTTGCCATCCTCTTCTCTGCAGCCTATCCAAAGTGAGGACTTTCCCCCAAGTAGCTTCCCAAGCAAAAAAAACAATTTTGATTGGAACTTTGTCCACCCAAACATTGCTATGAGGGAAGCTAACACACTATACGCTTTCTTGACTTTAAACAGCCCGTCCTCTCCTTCCTTCCAAAACACCGAGTCTTCCTCCAAAGTTACTCTATAATCCCTCAACTCAACTAACAGATTGCCCACCATACCCAACTCCCAATCATTAAAGTCCCTTAACAACCTTAAATTCCACCCTCCTTGACCCAAATTCTGATCCCAATATTCCTCCACTGTGACATTCCTTTGGGCAGCCATGGAAAAGAGGTCCGGGAAGCCTTGGGACAGCACATTGTTCCCGCACCAAGGATCTGTCCAAAACCTTATTTTATTGCCTTTTCCCACCTTGAACACCATATTTTCCCAACACCAAACGGACTCCTTCAATATCTCCTTCCATACTCCAACTCCAAACACCCCATTTGCCTTCCTTGTCCTCCACCCAAACTCCTCTTGCCCATACTTTGCCTCAATCACTTTTTTCCAAAGCTCCTCCTTAGCACACGCAAATCTCCAAATCCATTTGCCTAGAAGAGCTTTGTTCAAACAAACGAGCTTCCTTAACCCCAACCCTCCCTTTTCTTTATCCGCGCACACCACCTCCCATTTGACTAGGTGAGCCTTGTTCCCCCCCCCCCCCCCCCCCCCCCCCCCAATTGGCTCCTCCCCACAAAAAGTCTCTTTGAAACTTTTCAAGCCTTCTTGCCACTGATTTAGGCATACGGAATAACGACATTTGATACAAGGGAATGCTGGCCAACGTACTCTTTATAAGAGTAATTCTCCCTCCTTTGGACAAATATTGGCATTTCCATAGGGCAAGCCTCCTCCTCACTTTCTCCTCCATCCTATCCCATGCGGAAGAGGCCCTATTAGACGCCCCATGGGGCAGCCCCAAATAAACAGCAGGCAACTGTCCCACCCTACACCCTATTTCAACAGCCATCTCATGCACCCCTTCCACCTCCACTACCGGAATGACCATACTTTTGTCCAGATTAATCTTTAACCCTGAGGCTGCTTCAAACCAAAAGAGGATCCAACTCAAATACAACAAAAACTCTTTCTTTGCCTCGCAAAATACAATTGTATCGTCCGCAAACAGTAAATGAGAAATATTGACGGCCTGCCCTCTTCCTCTCCATATCCTACAGCCATAGATGAACCCCCCTTCAACGGCCCTCGTGATTAGCGCACTTAGAACTTCCATTCCCATGACAAACAAGTAGGGGGAAAGAGGGTCCCCTTGCCTTAGCCCTTTTGAACTTGAAAAGAACCCAACTGGTACCCCATTCACCAACATTGAGAACTTGGCAGTGGAGATATAGCTCCTCATCCATCCTATCCATTTTGGCCCAAAACCCATCTTTTGCATGACCTTTAGCAAAAATTGCCAATTGATGCTATCATACGCCTTCTCAATGTCCAATTTACAGATTAGACCTTTCTCTCCCCTTTTTTGCCAAGAGTCTATTACCTCATTTGCGCTTAGGGAGCCGTCAAGAATCTATCTCCCCTTGATAAAAGCATTCTGATAAGGAGAAATCACCTTTCCTATGACTTTTTTAAGCCTATTGGCCAGCACCTTAGCCAATAATTTATACAATCCCCCAAGCAAACTGATTGGCCTGTAGTCACCCAAGTCCTCCACCCCCCCTTTCTTCGGTAACAAGACCAAAAAGGTATGATTTAGACTCTTAATGAAGGAGTTCTGTTCATGGAACTCCTTGAACATATCCAAGACGTCCTCCTTGGCAATCTCCCAACATCTTTGCCAAAAGGCCACTGTGAATCCGTCCGGACCCGGGGCTTTGTCCCCATTCATCCCCATTAATGCTGCATAGATTTCTACCTCAGAAAATGGAAGCTCAAGGGCTTCCGCTTCTGATTGGCTGATCTGCTTCAACAAAAGACCCCCTATATCCGCCTTCCAACCCGAGTTTTCCGAGAGGAGCTGCTGGTATGCGTTTGCAATTCCTTCCCTCACTTCTTGTTCCTCTGTAATCCTCACCCCATTTATCTTAATTTTATCCAGGGCATTGGCCATGCGGTGGAAAAACCCCGTGTTCCTATCCCCTTCCTTTAGTCATAATTCCCTTGATAGCTGTCTCCAAAGCACTTCTTCCATCGACACCCACTTTGCATAATTCTCATTAGCTTCCTTTTTGTGACCTAATTCCTCCTCTGTTAAATTTCTCTCTTCTTCCACTAAATCCCAACACTCCACCTGTTGAAGAGCTTTAGCTTTGTTTCTCTCCAATCTTGCAAAAACCTCCTTGTTCCAAATTTTTAAGTTTTGTTTCAATCCCTTCAGTTTAGCCGCTAACCTGTAGCTCGGCCTGCCTCTAACCACTATCCCTTGCCACCACCCCTCTATCAGTTCTTTGAACCCCTCCACTTTGAGCCACATATTTTCAAATTTGAAAGGGGATGGACCTCTCCTTAGCCCTCCTCCCTCAAGCAGAACCGGGAAATGATCTGATGTTGGGCGGGGCAATCTTCTTTGATGAACCCTACTGTATTGGTCTAGCCAACTGGGAGTCGCTAGGAACCTATCCAACCTGGCCCACGATTGATTATTGAGTCCCCCACTCTAGGTGAAGGATCCCCCTTGCAATGGGACATCAACTAGCCCTAAGTCATCTATGATCTGGGCAAACCTTCTCATAGCTAAGGTAATCCTCCCATTTCTACTTCTTTCAGCTTGGTACAGAGTTGTATTAAAATCGCCTCCTAAGCACCATGGCTTCTCCCACAATCCTCTAATTGCCCCAAACTCCTCCCACAAGCACTCCCTTTCTTCTCTAGAGAAAGGACCATAGACCCCCGTGAACACCCAGATTCCTCCATCTCCCACATTCCTAAATCTACAGGAGATCGAAAATTGGCCCTCTTCCACCCCCAATATCTCCAGCGATCTTTTGTCCCAACAAATCAAGACACCCCCTGCCATCCCCATAGCATTCAACACCTTCCATTCAAGAAATCTCCCCGGCCCTATACTCCTCACCACCTCTTCAGACATAACTTGCATCTTTGTCTCTTGAATACAGAACAGGTCCACCTTTTGATTTCTGATAACTGACTTGATTACTTTCCTCTTGGATCTATCATTCACTCCCCTCATGTTCCAACTCAAAATTCTTAAATTTATTGGACAACTGCACTCTGGTTCCCTCTACCCTGGGTAGGGCCTTTCTTCTTAGTATCCCCCTCATAGTTAACAGAGCACTCCAGTCTCTTAAGCTCCCTTTCAAACCTTGAGGTCTCCAACAGGCCTTTACCTACTGTCTTCTCCCTCCTTTTCCTGATTTTGCCCAAGAAGCTCGGGATTTCCTTCTCCAGTCCTTCCGTTGAGAAACCCAGAAAGTGACTGAATTTAACCAGACTACTCTCCTCCCAATTAAGCTGATCTTCCTTCCTACCCTCTTGGAAATCCGTCTAGTCTACAGTCCATCCCGAATTTCTTTCCAAAGGGTCGACACTGTTGACCTCAACCAAGTCCCAACAGCCATCCCCTCTCCTTATATGTTTATTCTGCACTTGGTCTTCGTGACCCACTTCCATTCAGAATTCCCTCCCTTCGCACCCCAGAATGGTCGTAACACTCCCTCTCCGGAGTCCTACCAAAACAAAAGAAATTAGAAAAGGAAGACCCTTGTGCCCTAAAACCCCCCATATTCACAGTTAAACCATACCTCGCAGCTTCTTCCTCTAGCATCCTTTCTGCCCTTGGATGGTTTAGATCCGGCTGCTGCCTTCTCCCCATTTCTTCTTCTCTGCATCTGACGAAATCTCTCTCCAGGTTGTCGTCTTTATTATGACTGTTGGAGACAGAGGGACAGGCTTTTAAGAGGAGCCCACTGTCCATGGGATGGGCCTGGGACGAGATGGCTTTCCCCTTATGAAGATGGCCCAGTCCAGAGCCTCTAGCCCGCACCGAGCTTTTGGGCTGCCGCGGCCCAAGCTGAATCCCCTTTGAGACTTCACTTCCTAATGGCAATGAGGGCCCATAAGCCCAATTCAACTCCCGGCCTGGAACCGTGGGCCCAGTCTTCGATCCGGGCCCCTGCAATAAGCCCACTTGCACCTGGGAGCCCATTGTAGCGGAGCCCACGTCCTGTGTCAGTCGTTCAGTCCCATCCTCTGACTGATGCTGCGCCTCGAACCCCGCACACGCCATCTCCTCCACTCGCGACCCGGCGGGTGCATCTTCGTCACCTCTGACCTCCCCTCTTGGACGACTCCGCAGGCCGAGCTTCCTCCCCTCTTCCTACCTTAATGACGGCACCGCCTCTCACCATAGGGTTAGGATATAGGTCATCCCTTCTATCTCCATCGAGCCAGGGATATTCTCGCTGTCCGATCTAACCAATATCCTAGCCCACTGCAGGTCCTCCATGCTCTCCATCTGTGGGTCAATGTCTAGAAACCCACCGCACGCATCTCCCACCTTTCTCAACACCGACGAGACCCATAGCGAAATTGGGAGCCCCAATATCCTCACCCACACTTCCTTTCTTGCCTCACCTTCTTCCAAACAACCCGATCTTGGATTCCAACGCTCCAGGTCCAGTTGAACTCCTCCCACCGCCTTATTACCAGAAAGGAGAACCCGCCTTGCTTCTTCCGCAAACTCTAATTCCAGTAATACTCGTCCTTTTCCCAGACTTGCCACCCCCATCTTGCCTTTCAATCCCCAGGCCTTTGCCATTTCCCAGCCCAAGTTTTCCAGATCTTCCCCTTTGGCATTGCTAAGGATCCAACTTCCAATCAGGCAATACTCCAGCCTGCTAAGGTTTCTACTTAACTCCTCCCGTTCCACCTCCACTCGAATGTTATTAGACCCCTTATTCCACCAACCCTTTACCGTGTCCGCAAACGACCTTCCCTTCACCATATCCGGACTCGACCTTCCCAATGCCCTCACTTCTTCTTGTTGTTCCTTTTTGTCAATATTGATGTCCATCTGACGAAGAGCCTCCACCATCGTCGTCCATCCCCTCTTGTCCCCTTTGCCCTTCAAGATACATATGTTGTATCTCTTCAACTCCAAATCGACGACCCCTAATCGCAAAAAGCAACCCGCCCTGTTAGCATCACGCACTAGGGAGAAGCTTCTCCCCTTCTCCTTCCAGCCCTTTTCCCATCTTCCTTCCTTCGCATCCTCGATGCACTGATGTAAGCCTTCCATGAACAGCCCGACGCTATTCAACCCCATTCGCACCCAAGACAACACCCCTTTCTTACTTTCCGTTATGATTATTAGGGTTTTTCCTCCCCTCTCCACCATTTCCAGCTCAAAGGTCTTGGACTCCACCCCAAAACTGCTCGTCTTCCTTTTCCTCCTATTCTCCGCGCGACGAACATTCTCACCGCTGGCAGCCTCTCCCGCTCTATCGCTCTCAGCCTCTCTCGCTCATCTCTCAATCCATAAAGTTCCTGTATATATATATATATATATATATATATATATATATATATATTAACCAATAGTAACATCTTTGTCACTGTACACCATGCAGAGAGGTGGCTCATATTTGTGACAAGGATACTGATTTTACAGTTCTGAGTGAAAAACATAACCAATAGTAACACCTTTGTCACTGTACACCTGATTCCTAAAACACAATTTTTACCAAATAACAAAATTACAATGATTAAATTTTCTGATTTTGGTTGATAAAATATTCATTATGAATGCAATTTTTGTCCCTTTCTTTTTGGAGAACCAGTTTCAATCTTTTACAGATTGCTATAACACTGTTAAGTAATATTACTAGTGGCTCTTAAGGCTCTGAAAATAGCAGAAGTCCTTAGTAGACTGCAAGTGAGGCTAAATCCATACCTGCCCATATCTCTGTTACCAAGAAATCCTCTATCTCTACCACCTTGGAAAGCTCTTCTGTCATCAACAGGTCTTGTCCACAAATCTCCTGTACCACGCGATCGAGGCCTCTCCATGAACTCTGTATTTCTGAACTCCTCAACTGATCCAGACTGAGAGGGTGGTCTCTCAGGAAAGACAGCTACTCTGCCTGCTGCAGACCCGGGCCTTTCAATGGCTTTCTGACCAAAACGAACTTTGTCATCCAAATCGCGGATCAGCTGTTCTAAGTCTTTTTCTTTGCTAGCAATTTCCTCACGTAAACTGGTCTGGGCCCCACCAGACGCTAGTGCAGCTTCACTGTTACCCAACTCATTCTGTAATTCTTTCTTTAGCAGCTCTATCTCTTCTTTTAAAAGCTTTTCTTCCTCTGTCTGAGGCCTGAAAC
The DNA here is from genome assembly GCF_004353265.1 of Vitis riparia. Classification (NCBI taxonomy): domain Eukaryota; kingdom Viridiplantae; phylum Streptophyta; class Magnoliopsida; order Vitales; family Vitaceae; genus Vitis; species Vitis riparia. Next base: position 7,336,131 of record NC_048431.1, on the reverse strand, counting down.
AATTTCATTTGCTTGAAAGATTAAAAAGACACTGACAATCTAGTTTAATTCACGAAGTTCATCCACAATACAATGCTGATATATAGCAAATACACATGTATTTGAGACCTATACGCATGTATTTGCGTTAGGCCTCCTGTGAGATAAATATACACAGGATATGTAAAGCAAGCATGGAGGAAATACAAATTGTGCCAGGACATATCAATACCAAGCTTGGAGGAAATGCAATGCTGATATACCAAGAAATTGAACAAACCAGTGGAATTACCACTGAAAAGATGTCAAGAACTCAAAGAAAATCCCTGCTTACATAATGATGTCAACAGAACTAGGTTGGCTTAAATCCTAACACAAACAAAGCCAATACATTCTTTTGAAAAATAATGATACTAGAAGGGGAAAGGCATCAGCAACAAGGTAGAAGATGGAAGAACTGGTGGGTAATATCCTAAAAGGAAGCACATGGGAAGGACATAGATTAGTTATTTAAATTAACAGAATAAAGATTCTTTTGACAAGTAAAATACTATATTTCAAGGCAATGGAGAGGGGGCAAAAATTGCAACAAATAGAAGATGAGAACACATATCATGCTCTTCAAGGGTTTCAAAAATTAGAATGGTCATAGTAAATATAGTAAGAAAAACATAAAAGCTTCATCTTCAAGAAATTTTGATGGATCCCAATGCAGTCATCTGGAAAGAAAAAATGAAGGAAAATTACATTGACCTCCTGAGGCTTCATAAATTACAAGGACCGCCCCTTCACATTTAAAATGGGATGAAAACCTCCCTTCACATTTCTTCCAATTAGGGGTTTCAAACAACCTCATAAGTTCATCTTCAAAAATTTTGAGCAGACCCAAAGCTGTAACTTGACCAAAATGGGAAGAATACATTGACCTTCCTTAGGATTTCATAAAAATATATAGGAGCCTTACCCTCACAACTGGATTTTTATTTTTATTTTTTTGCTTTTTCTTTTCTATCACTACAGCAAAGTAACATTAGTGAAATACTGACATTAACCCAAAAAATTTTCTTAAATACCTATTTAGACCTTTGTGGGAAACAAATTTAAAAGACCAATTAAACCATAGGCCTAATCAATATGGTGTTCAAGAAAATAAACATAAATTTATATTTTTCCAAAATATATTTATCAAGAAATTCCATTCAAACAAAGTTTAAAAAGATAATTTAGCTTTCCTATAACTGAAATTTGAGGAAAAAATAGAGGGGAATTTTTTTTCATAAATGGATTAATAGCAGAAGTATATTATTTCAGAAAGGGAGTGGGGTGGAACTTTTCTTAATGGAATTTCAACTTTGAGGAAATGTAAAAAAATTGAGAATAAAATTCATATTATTTGCATTACATAGGCTTATCACTTGAATTTCATACTAATTAACTTCAGGGTTTAACCGGTCTTTTTCCATTATTTATTTCTTCCAGGGAGTAAATTAGGCATTTCATGAAAGTTTAGGCATAATGCTAGCAGATTTTATCAGTCTGCATATCAGCTGATAAGGGAATAGAGATTTCTCTTCCCTAAGGGGAGGTAGTCTTACAAACAAAGGTTCACACATCTGTTTTTAAATAAAATGACAATAAGATAATTTATCATACTCAATGTTTTAAAAGACAATCTTCAAGACATTTTGCACAAATGAGGCAAGGCATATGTCTCCACTTAAACAAGAGAGAGAGAGAGAGAGAGAAGAGAAATGGAAGAAAATCAAAAAAAATAATTTATTTATTTTTTATACGTAAAATGAGTGATTATATCAAAAGTGCTTGAAAAAGCACATCAAAGTACATATGGTGCATAAAAATAGCACCTTACAGCAAGCGAAAGGAAAGGGTAACAAGAACCTGCCCCCCAAACTAAACCTAAAGCCTAAAAGACCTAAAAAACCAAGGTGCCCCTAGACAACCCTCTCGCAGGCATACCAAAACTGGTTGCTGCAGTCCAAACATGGCCTAGATGAACTTCCTCATGACGCTGTCCGAAGCCCCTCCAACATTCCAAAAAAATGAAAAAAGCATCATCTACCCACTGCTGTGATTTACTGCTCATTTCCACATCCTGATCGTCCACTTTCTGATCCCTTATAATTCATAAAACTCTCCAACTTCTTCATTTCTCTTTCAAACTTTGAAGATCAAGAGTTCTTCCTCCTCTTCCCACCCTCCCAGCCCCTTACCTCTTTCCTAACTTCCATTTTTCTGAAAAGAGCCAAGGTCTTAGCCTCAAATCCCACTTTCAGCATGCCCAACCAGTTGTTGAAAGCTGCCAGGTTGCTTAAGGACCAATTCTGCAGAGGCACCTCTGCCCCTTGAAACCAAAACCAAGGCATGCCCAGTCTTCCTTATCCTTCGATCATCCTTACCCTAGCCTCTTCAAACTCTACCAAGGTGTCGTCCACCAAAATCATCCTTAGTATAACTCCTCTCCCTCCCAGTAAATCAACTGCAAATCTAACTCACATCCCTCTAGACCAAGACCATTCCCAAAAAAGAAAAGGAGAAGTTGCCCATGTCCCCAAGGAAGAAACAGAGACAGAGATAGTACCAAGGCGGTCCAACCACTTCCACCATAAGGGCCATGTCTGTGCTTGTGTGAAAAACCGCTAACAAGGAGAACTCAGAATTCCAGAAATTGTGCCCTTAAGAAGTGAAAGAAGCCCCAAAAAGAGAACTCCTCCATTGGGCTATTCTTAGAATTAGTTCCGCAATCCAGGTTAACAGAGCCCTCACCTCCACCTTGGGCCATAGAAAAAAACAAGAAGGCTATAGGCCTCCTTACAATGATGACCCACCCCACACACCTCCTCAGAAATTAGAACTTTTGACTCTTCCAATGGGCATTAGATAGATGGGCCACTTCACCTGAGAATCCTTTAAAGACTTGGGCCTCTTTCAAGCCCTCAAAGCCCACTTCTTTCAGCCCCCAAGCAACCCCACTTAGGGCTCCCTTAAAAGACACCACCCCCATGCAGCCCCCAATGCAAGCAACTTTCCTCCCATCACCATCACACTCCACAGCTTTCTACAGTCTACCATAGCCTTTTCAGAACCATCAGCCCTTACCAACCTTTCCCCTCTCTCCCCCATCACTGGGCGACACAACATCTACCACCAACTGCAGCAATGGAATCTACACCCTCACACTCTCGTCAGCTCATGCCCCTCCCATAACCTTACCCCTAATCCCTAAACCAAAAAACGCACTGCTTTGAAACCTCTTGAGAAAAATCCATGGTGGTACTTCCCACCACAATTGAATGATGAAGCAAGACAAGCCCACCACCACCTTCAAACCCAGGCATCCTTCTCCCGTCTGATCTCAACAAAACTCTTACCCATTGCAAGTGTTGAAGATGAGTTGACTCTTGATCCACTGCAATAAAACCACCACAACTATCCCCTAGCTTTTTAAACACTTCTTGACACCATAAGTGCAGATGAAGCCCCATCACTCTCACCCACACTTCCTTAGCATGCTCACCTTTTCAAAAACACCCTACCACCAGGGTCCACCTGTCCAAATGCAAAAACTTTTCCTTATACCTTCTTAAATCCCTTGACAACACCATCTCTACATCAAAGATATCCTTAAAATCGAACAAGAGAAGGGCACCCCCTAGCAAGGAAATCCTCAGTCTCCCTTTCAAAGTCCAACTATGACCTACCCATCTCCTCAATGCAACCAAATTTGGAGTTAGGTTTGGGTCTTCTCCCCATCTCCCAACTAGACAGCCATTCAAATGCTCCTTCCTATGTTGAACCTCCTTCTCCCTAATCTAAATCCAGACTGCTCCGCTCACCAAACCATGCTCTTTGTTACTTGAGTCTATAAAAGACCCTTTCAAGGTCTGCAGAAATTACACCTCTCCAAAAACGAATTTCAAAGAAAGAACTTTTCAAAGCTCAATCTGCTTACTCCTCATAATCAAAGATCTTTGATTCCTTTCTTTCAGTATAGTTCATTAACTGTAGCAACTTGCACTTAATGAACGTGAAACAAAGTGAAAGCAACTGCCATAGAACTTGTATCTTTACACTATGGGTTCTTTCTTGATTTTACAAAGAAAACAACCAGTGACCAAAGAACACCATCTTTTTTGAAACTGATCTAGGGTTAAAAACTTCCCTCAACTAGCCTCACAAGTGAAAAAACTTACTTAAAAAGGTACCCAGGAATTTCAAATTAGACTTGTTGGAAACGAAATCGATTCTCTCGATTCCAAGGCAACGTATAAAGACTTAATTGAGAACTTAGTGTTTCTTAAGTTTAACCACACTATCTTGTCTTCCCCTTCACTATCTGCTGCCATGCCCTAGAAACAGGATAAAATGCCTCATTATATTTATGAAGTAAGCTATCCATTTGCAACCTTGAAAAGAACTCCTCTATGATGTCCATTCCCCAATCGTTTAGAAGGCTAAAGAAACAAAGGTTCTAACAACCCCCCTGATGCAGTACAGAAAATAAAATGCAAGGAGAGTATAATTGAAAGAACCTTAGGAATCACTCCTAGAAACCTTAGGCTTCACACCCAAGTACTCTTTGCATGTCACAAAGAAAAAACTGGCTGCTGAAAATTCATTCATTGATTGATTCCCTCCAAAAGACTAATCAACGACTATATGAGACTTTTCTATGGACTTATAACTCCTTGGAACTAGACACAACAAAATGCAACTTGAAAATGACAAACTTGGACTGATTACTGACCACATTAAAGACTGTTGGAAAATGACAACAATAATGACTGAAAATGGTAACTTTAACCATTAACTAAGCCCAAAGGGGAACGTCTTCGGTTTCAAGGAAGGATAGAGAGTTGAAGAAGCTAGTTAGCTCAATTAATTATGATGGATTAGCTGGAAGAGAGGCAGAGGAAGGGGTGTTGGGAAGGCAAATGACTGTGGTCCCTTATGAAGCTTAGATTATTATCCTGGAATGTTAGAGGCTTGCATGACCCAGATAAAAGGATGGTCATTAAGTCGATGGTAAGAAAACATAAGCCAGATTTAGTTTGTTTTCAGGAGACTAAAATGAAGGAAATGTCTGAAAGGATTGTTAGAAGCCTGGGGATTGGTAGGAATTTGGGTTGGGTGTCTCTAGATGCAAAGGGATCGGCAGGAGGGGTGCTAGTAATGTGGGATAAGAAAGTCTTGGAAGGGTTGGAGTTTGAGGTGGGTTCTTTTTCTATTTCTTGCCGTTTTAGAAATTGTGAGGAGGGCCCTATTTGGGTTTTCTCTGGGTTATATGGCCCGTCCAAAGGAAGGGAGAGGAGGGAGATGTGGGAAGAACTAGCCGCTGTTAAAGGGCTGTGGAATGATCCTTGGTGTATAGCAAGGGATTTCAACGTGGTGCGTTTCCCAGTTGAAACGAGTAATGGCAGGCAAATGTCAAACACGATGAGAGAATTTTCAAGCTTTATTGATGAGTTTGAATTAGTAGACCCACCACTGGGAGGTGGAGCTTTTACGTGGAGTGGAGGGGAAGGAGGTTCTCTAAAGGCTCGGTTAGACCGTTTCTTGTTTTCAGGAGATTGGAAGGAACTTGTATTGGGGGCAATGCAAATGCTTCTCCCTAGACCTGTTTCTGACCATTGGCCGATTTTGTTAGACTGTGGTGGGATGAGAACAGGTAAAAGCCTATTTAGATTTGAAAATATGTGGCTGAGGGTGGAAGGTTTTATGGATAAGATGAAAGATTGGTGGCAGTCTTATAATTATAGGGGGAAACCTAGTCTTGTGCTTGCGAAAAAGCTACAGGCTTTGAAATACGATTTGAAAAAATGGAATAAAGAGACCATTGGCAACGTTTCTGTTAGGAAGGATGCAGCCTGGGAGGAGTTAAACCATTGGGATAGTTTAGAAAGGCTTGGCTCCCTTTCAGAGGAAGAGAAAACTAATCAACAGATAGCCAGAGACGAATTCAGCCACTGTGCTATCCTTGAAGAAATTTCTTGGAGGCAGAAGTTGAGGGCACTCTGGCTGAAGGAGGGAGACAACAATACCAAGTTTTTTCATCGCATGGCTAACGCTAGGAGAAGAGGAAATTTCATCAGTAGCTTGACAGTCAGGGGTGTTCAGCTGGTGAAAGAGGAGGAGCTCAAAGAAGGAATTGGTTCCTACTTTAAATCTTTGTTTGAAGAGCCTCAGGTGAGAAGACCTGATGTGGAGACAGGTTTTTTTAAAACTCTTGACTCCTTGGATAATGAGAGTTTGGAAGGGCACTTTTCGGAGGAGGAGGTTACCAAAGCTCTCTCAGATTTGGGGGGTGATAAGGCGCCAGGGTCGGATGGTTTTACATTGGCGTTCTGGAAGCTTTGTTGGCCTATTGTCGGGGGGGAAGTGATGCAGGTGTTTGAGGAGTTCCACTTGCAGAATGCTGTTTGCCGAAGCCTTAATGCAACATTCTTAGTACTTATCCCGAAGAAAGGAGGGGCTTGTGACGTGCAGGACTTTAGGCCTATCAGTCTTGTGGGGAGCCTTTACAAAATTATGGCCAAAGTCCTTGCAAATAGGTTGAAGAGAGTGATGGGAAAAGTGGTTTCGTACAGCCAGAATGCGTTTGTGGGAGGGAGGCAGATCTTGGATGCAATTTTGGTAGCTAATGAGGCGATAGACTCAAGGAAACGTAATGGTGGGGCAGGTTATGTGTGTAAATTGGATATTGAAAAGGCTTACGACCACGTAAATTGGAGGTTCCTCCTATCAGTTTTGGAAAACATGGGTTTCGGACCCAAGTGGTGAAATTGGATTTTTTATTGTATTTCAACTATGAGAATGGCAGTGTTAGTGAATGGCGCTCCAACAGATTTTTTCTCAACGTTTAGAGGCCTAAGGCAAGGAGACCCACTATCTCCTTATCTGTTTGTGCTTATAATGGAAGCTTTTAGTAGTTTAATTTCAAGAGCTGAGGAGAAAGGTTTTATTAGAGGATTCAAGGTAAAGGGGCAAAGTGGAGAAGGGGTTTCAATGTCCCATTTGTTGTTTGCAGATGACACTTTTCTTTTGCGAGGATAATAGGGATCAACTGATGTATTGGAAGTGGGCTGTTTATTGTTTTGAATTGGTATCAGGTCTAAAAATTAACATGCACAAAAGCGAAGTTATTCCGGTGGGGGACGTGGAAGATATGGACAGAGCAGCCGCAGTTTTTGGGTTGTAAAGTAGGGAAGTTCCCTACTACTTATCTAGGGTTACCTCTTGGAGCTCGTCACAATTTGGGTAGTGTCTGGGATGTTGTAGAGGAAAGATTCAAGAGAAATTTGGCTACGTGGAAAAAACAGTATCTTTCTAAGGGGGGTCGTCTCACTCTCATTAAGAGCACTCTCTCAAATCTCCCCATTTATTTTATGTCACTTTTTGTAATCCCAAGAAAAGTGAGACTCAGATTGGAGAAAATTCAAAGGGAGTTTTTATGGGGAGATATGGAGGAGAGAAGGAAGATCCACTTGGTAAGATGGGCGGATGTTTGCAAAGACAAGAGGTATGGAGGATTGGGGTTAAGGCATATGAAGGATTTCAATAAGGCTTTGCTCGGTAAATGGCTTTGGAGATTCCCTCTTGAGAGAGGGAGTTTTTGGAGGAAAGTCATTGTTGGTAAATTTGGAGAGAAGGAAGGGGGTTGGACCACTAGAGAGGTAAGAGAGTCTTATGGGATGGGCCTTTGGAAAGACATTAGAAAGGGTTGGGAGGATTTCTCTCTTAGAACTAGAATTCATATTGGCAATGGCAGAAGCACTAGATTTTGGTGGGACATTTGGGTAGGAGACTCTAAGCTGAAGGATATGTTCCCTCAGCTGTTCAGAATGGCAACAAACAATTCTGCTGCAGTGGCTGATCTTTGGGGGAGGCAAGCAGGGGGTGGTGGGGTTTGGGAGGTGCACTTTAGAAGATCCTTTCAAGATTGGGAATTGGAGGAGGTGAGTCGTTTTCTGGAACATATTTCTGCAGTAAAGGTTCAAGAAGGGGAGGATTTCTTGGTTTGGAAGATTGAGAGGAGGGGAAAGTTTAGTGTTAAATCTTATTATAGGTCTTTAAAGGGTGAGAATAGCCCTTTCTTTCCGGCCAAAGAGGTTTGGGGTTCACATGCCCCTTTGAGAACTCGTTTTTTTACTTGGGAAGCAGTTTGGGGTAAAATTTCTACTATTGATATGTTGATGAGAAGGGGTTGGTCTATGGTTAATAGATGCAATCTGTGCAAAGAGAATGAAGAATCGGCGGACCACATCCTTATTCATTGTGACAAGACTAGGAAACTATGGAATTCATTGTTGTCTTCTTTTGGGGTGATATGGGTATTCCCAGCTTCAGTGAGAAACTTGCTAGGCGAATGGAAAATTAAGGGCCTAGGGAAGAAAAGGAAAGCAGCGTGGAGATTAGCGCCTATTTGTCTCTTTTGGTGCATTTGGGGAGAACGAAACCGAAGAACGTTCCAAGAGGAAGAAATGTCAGATACGAGTCTAAGGAACCTCTTTTTTCGGTCTCTTCTAGAGTGGTCTAAACCTTTTCTGGACTTGGACTATCTCTCCTTTCTGATTTTTTTGGGTGATGGGGTTGAAGTTTAGCTGTTTCCTTTTTAGTATGTTGTTGTTTTTGTGGCCTTGGGTTTGGCTTTCTTTGTATACTGCCTGTGTACATGGGGAGCGCCCCCTTTTAGGCGTGTTTTAATCAGTTTTCTTCTCTCTGTCTATCAAAAAAAAAAAAAAAACTTAATTTTTTAAAGCACTTTCTAGGCTGAACTCATATTGACTTATATAAGATCCCAACCAAGCCCATTATCATCTAGAGAGTGCCAAATTAAAACTTGGGCCTTGGAGCCCACTCCTTTGCGCCTTTGATAAACTTTTAAAGGTGGTTGCCACTTGTCTCTATCACCCCCTCACTCGTCTGATCCCATAAATCCACCCATGGTTCATCCCCAAACCATATATCCTTCCAAAACTTTACCCTCCTCCCATTACCTACCACAAAGGATAGATTTCCACAGCCTAACCCCATTCCCATATTTCACTTTCTCAAGACTTGCCAACCTCCATCTTCCTCCTCATATTTCCCACTAACGACTTGTTTCCAAAATGCTCCTCTTTCAGTTACACATCTTTTTTTTTTTCTTTTTTGATAAGCAAGCAAGAGAAAAAATATCTTAATGAAAAGGGCTATAAACCAAGGTGCACGGATTGTATATGAGGGAAAACAAAAGGTTAGCCAAAACAAAGGGAAAATACAAAAAACCTCCCTCAAATAGACCCCAACCAATCTACAAACTCAAATAAAGACAAAAAAATTTCTACAATGTGCATCCTAACCCAAGACAACAAGTTAATAAAAAAACAGCTCTTCAAAGAATGAACTGATTGTTTTGTATTTTCAAAGGTTCTTTAGTTTCTCTCTTTCCACAAAGTTTATAAAATACAGAATAAGGTAGAGCTCTCAAAACCTTTTTTCACTTTCTTCCTACAAGGAACCAAGCCAACTTAACAAGGTCTCCTTAATCGACAAAGGAAGAACACAAGTAATACCAAATAAAGCAAAAGGCAAGTACTATAGCACCCTAACTTTAGGATAATGAAAAATGATATGATCAATAGATTTCATCATGCTTTTAAAGAGGTAACATCTATTTGCCAAGGACCAACCTCTATTCTAAAGTTGCTCTAAACAAAACCCATGGGCCATGAATTCCAAATAATACCTTCAAGGAAAAGAATTGAGCACCATGGCTCCAACATAGAAAACTAAGATTTAACCGAGAAAACACCATTCCTTGACCCATCCACACCACCTTATCTTTCTCTCCCCTCTTCACAAATTTCTCATGCAATCTTGAAAAAAAAGACTTCCCTCTTTGGGTTGCCTATCACCAACTCTACTTGCACAAAAGCACCTTATTAAGTGAAGAAATGCATCTAATGCCTAAAGCTCCTTTACTCTTCTCCATGCACACTGTCAACCACTTCACAAGATGCATCTTTTTCACAAGTGTCCCACCTCTTTGAGGAGATTCCTTTGAATTTTCTTTAGCCCCAATTTGACTTCCTTCAAATATTAAACAAAGACAAAATTAATAGTTTTGACTTTCCTCATCATGGTAAGAAAATTAATTATGTCTTTCTTAATAGTTTCTAATTTAATTCCCCTTTGTCTCTCCCACAAACCAATTTTCTCTCATGGCTTCATTAACTAGTCTTCAATGCCATACCATAAATATATATATATATATATATATATATATATATAGATATATATTTTTTGATAAATGAGCAATCATATATATTAGAAAAGGCTAAAAAGCCACATGTATACAGGGAGTATACTTACCAGCCCCAAACAAAGCTGGAAAAACAAGAAAAAAAGGTGGAAAAACCTCACCCACCCTCAAGTGGTCCCAAGCCACTCCAAAAAGCCTAACAGAGTGTAAGTTTCCTCACCAATGTACACCCTAGCCCAACTCCACAAATTACATACAAAAGAATTCTTAAATTTCTGAATATCTAAGGACCCTCCCCTGAATACTATCCTATTCCTCTCTTTCCAAACCGTCCAAAATATACACAACGGAATGGAATTCCATATCTTTTTTCTTTTTTTCCCTACAAAAGAACCCCTCCAACTACGTAACACCTCTATAACTGACTCTGGGAATACCCATTGAACTCCAAAAATGGCAAGGGATATCTCCCAAATAGCTTTAACCACTATACAATGTAAGAGAATATGATTTGCATTTTCCTCTTCGCATCCGCATAAGTAGCACCGATTAGGGAACTGCCATCCCCTTCTTTGAAGCTTGTCCAAGGTGAGGATCTTCCCCCATGATGCCTCCCAAGCAAAAAAAGACACCTTTGTTGGAACTTTATCCAACCAAATGCGTTTATTTGGAAAAGCACCAGCTGAGGGGCCACTCAAACTTTTGTAGGCCCCTTTGGCCCCAAACACACCATTGCCTTCTTTCTTCCAACTCATAGAGTCCTCTTCAGGAGCTATCCTGAAGTCCTTCAGAAGATACAACAAGCCACCTATCTGCTCCATCTCCCAATCATTGAGATCTCTAGCCAATCTGAGATTCCAACCTCCTTGACCCATACTAGAATCCCACACTTCACAAACTTTGGCATTCTTATGACCCGCCAAGGTAAATAACTGAGGATAGGTTTGAGAGAACGCCTCATTGCCACACCACTTGTCCGTCCAAAACAAAACTCTAGTCCCTTTCCCCACCTTAAAAGCCATGCTCTCCCAACACCAATCCGCCTCCTTCATGATCTCCTTCCATAACCCCACCCCATAAGGCCCACTAACTTCCTTAGTCCTCCACCCACATCCCTCTTGACCATATTTCACCCCTATCACCGTTTTCCAAAGATTATCCTTTTCATAGGCATATCTCCAAACCCATTTGCCCAAAAGTGCTTTGTTCCATACATCTATCTTTCGGATGCCTAAACCCCCCTCCTCCTTAGGGCTACATACCACCTTCCAATTAATCAAGTGAGCTTCCCCCTCTAATCTTCCTCCCCCCCACAAAAAGTCTCTTTGGATTTTTTCAATCCTTCTTGCCACAGCCTTAGGAATGCGAATAAGGGAAAGGAGGTAGATGGGTATGTTGGCCAAAGTGCTCTTAATGAGAGTAATTCTTCCCCCCTTCGAGATATATTGCCTTTTCCACTGGGCTAGTCTTCTTCTCATTCTCTCCTCCACCCCATCCCAGGAAAGGGAATTTTTATGACGGGCTCCAAGGGGCAGCCCTAGGTACACAGTGGGTAAAGCCCCCAAACTGCAACCTAGCTCAGCCGCCAACTCCTCCGCCTCATCCACTTCCCCCACCGGAAATAGAGCACTCTTAGCCAGGTTAATTCTAAGGCCTGAGGCAGCCTCAAACCAAGCCAAAATCCAACTCAGATTGGTCAATTGCTCTCTCTCAGCTTTGCAGAAAATGAGAGTGTCGTCAGCAAAGAGGAGGTGACTAACAGTCAGCTCATCCCCCCCTCTCCCCCGCATCCTATAGCCTGAAATAAAACCCCCCTCACCCGCCCGTTTAATCATGTTACTGAGCACTTCCATACCCAAGACGAAAAGGTATGGAGAGAGGGGGTCTCCTTGCCTCAGCCCCTTTGAATTTGAAAAGAACCCAGCTGGAACCCCGTTGATTAAAATAGAGAATTTGGCAGTAGAGATGCACCACCACATCCATTCCATCCACCGAGCCCCAAACCCCATCTTCCGAAGAACCTTCATAAGAAATTTCCAATTGATGCTATCATAGGCTTTTTCTATGTCCAACTTGCATAACAATCCTTTCTCTTTTCTTTTATGCCAATAATCAATCACCTCATTAGCTACTAGAGAAGCATCCAAAATCTGTCTCCCTCTCACAAAAGCATTTTGGTCGACTGAAACCACCTTATCCAGCACTTTTTTTAGCCTATTAGCTAGGACTTTGGCTAGAATTTTATACAGGCCCCCAAGCAAGCTGATTGGCCTAAAATCCCCCAAGTCTTCAGCTCCTCCTTTCTTAGGAATAAGGACCAAAAAGGTGGTATTGAGAGACTTGGCGAATGACCCATGCTCAAAGAATTCCTTAAACATTTCCACCACCTCCTCCTTCACAAAATCCTAGCAATCTTGCCAGAAGGCCACTGTAAAGCCATCCGGGCCTGGAGCTTTGTCTCCCCTCATCTCCATCAGAGCAAATTTGATTTCCTCCTCAGTGAAAGGCACCTCCAAGTCATCAGCTTCCCGGGAATTCAGTTGATTAAACTGCAACCCCTCAATATCCGCTCTCCACCCTGGCTCTTCTGAGAGTAATTTCTGGAATGCATTCACTATCCCATCCCTCACCTCTTGATCCTCAACCAGCAGCTCCCCATTGATTACAATCCTGTCCAGCGAATTATTCCTACGGTGGGCATTGGCCATACGGTGAAAAAACCCGGTATTCCTATCCCCTTCCTTGAGCCATAACTCCCTAGACTTCTGCCTCCAATGAACTTCTTCCATTAACACCCATTTATAGAAGGCATCCTTGGCTTCTTTTTTCTGCTCAGTTTCAGCTATAGTCAGGCTTCTCTCACTTTCCACTCCATCCCAGTATTCCAGCTGTTGAAGGGCAGAGTTTTTATTAACTTCCAGCCTTCCAAACACCTCCTTATTCCAAATTTTAATATTATGCTTCAGAACCTTCATCTTATAGGCCAATCTGAAACTAACCCTTCCTCTCACCTCAATCCCTTGCCACCACCCCCGGAGAAGACCCTTAAAGTCGTCCACTTTCAGCCACATATTCTCGAATCTGAACGGAGTGGGGCCCCTCCTTATCCCCCCACCCATCAGCAATATAGGAAAATGATCGGATGTGGGTCTTTGCAATCTGCATTGGGTTACCCCACTGAACATGTCTAGCCACTGCTGAGTCACCAAAAACCTGTCTAGCCTCGCCCAGGATTGGTTATTCCTTCCCCCACTCCAAGTGGCATTACCCCCTTGCATAGGCAAATCAGTGAGTTCTAAATCCTCTACAGTTTGGGCAAAACTTCTCATAGCCCCAGATAACCTTCCCTGACTACTCCTTTCTTGCTGCGACAAGATGACGTTGAAGTCTCCCCCTAAGCACCATGGATCTTCCCACAGGCCTCTAATCGCCCCTAGTTCTTCCCACAAACACACTCTGTCTTCTCTGGAGAAAGGTCCATACACCCCAGTAAAAATCCAGGTCATCCCGTTTTCCACATTCCTAATTCTACAGGAAACAGAAAATTTTCCCACCTCCGTCTCCATCACCTCCAGAGACCTTCTGTCCCAACACACCAAAATCCCTCCCGCAGTGCCTAATGCGTCTAAAGCCACCCAATTAGACCACCTACCCGAACCCAGACTTCTCACTAATCCCTCCGACAAAGCCTGAATTTTGGTCTCCTGGAGACAAAAAAGATCCACCCTCTGCCTTCTGATCATTGCCTTAATAACCCTTCTTTTGGCGCTGTCATTGGCCCCCCAAACATTCCAACTTAAGATTCGTAGCTTCATTTAAACTCCATAATTTGGCACCCCCTTATTTGTCCACCATCAGTTTGCTTCTTCCCCCCTTCATAGTTAATGGAACACTCCAATCTTTTTAATTCTCTCTCAAATTTGGATTTCTCCAGACTGTTCTTACTGTGAACTCTTTCCCTTCTCTTACAAATTTTGATCAGGAACTCCATAATGTCCTTCTCCAAACCTTCTGTCGAGAAACCCAAGAACTTACTAAACCTGGCGAAATCACTCTTCTCCCAATTAAGCTCCCCCCCTGCCTTATTTACTCGAGGCACTATCTGGTCAGAGCCCAAATCCTTTCCATTATCATCATTTCTGCTTTTGTTGATCTCCACCAAATCCCAGCATTCAACAGTCTTTGACGAAGGGGGTTCCAATCCCATGATCATTTGAAGAGGATAGTCGTCCTCGCCCCTCTTCTTTTCAGACCCAGAAAGGTCGCAATACTCCCCCACTGGAGTTCGACCAAAACAAAGAGGAGGACAAGGAGGCACCGTGACCAAGGAATCGGATTGTACATACCTCGTCGCTTCCTCAATAAGAGCATTATCAGTCTTCGATCGCCCTATGAGGAGGAGTTCTGCCTCTCTATGCTTGTGCAGCCCATCCTTCTCTCCAAATAAAGAGAATTCAGAGAATGGGCTTCCCGGGCTTACTCCGCACCTCTGGGCTTCAACAGGCTGGTCGCTTGGCTCCCTCACTGGGCTCTGAACATCCTCCATGGGCTTCCGGGCCTTGGTCCAACTCTCCCTTGGTCCAACAGCCACCTCAGCGGAAGAGGATGAGCTACTGCCCTCAGCCCCACTGGGCTTCACCATAAAGCCCAGCGCAGGAGGCCCATTTTGGTTAAGCCCCACTCCCTTGGGCCTTAGTTGCAGCTCCCCAGGCCCACAAGCCCCCTCTATGGGTCGCCCTGACCCAACGGTCAGCTGTCGCGTCCCATCCGCAGTCTGACGCTGCGCCTCGAGTATCGAGCCCTCTTCATGTATATATATATTGATAGGTAAGTGCAAATCTTATAAAGACACCAAAAGGGGAGCACCAAAGTACACAAGGTGTATACAACAGCCACCTAATAGCGACAAAAAGGATAGGGAAAACAAAAATACTCCCTCCCTCAATCCGACCCCAACTAATCGATAAATGCTACCATAAATATTATTACTAGGATCTTCCAAGGAATCATCATTAAATCTAATTTTTCAATCATCCTTCTCGTGAGTGTTGAATATAAAAAAAATCTAGTCATTGTTCTTATTTATCCATCAATTATGGTAGTTGTTTTTCTTCATCTATCAATAATAAGATAAATGATTATATACGAGTATATAACTCGGTTACTTGACAAATAAGTATAAATTAAACTTATTAATCATGTACTTAGAGAAAGCAATGAAACTAAGTGAATTATCCCCTCTCTCTTATTTCCTTTGTATTCTCTTTTTGGTATGATACTTGGACTCTCCAAAATCACTGAGCGTACTTGTGTGGGACAAACACAACATGAGTGTGAATGTGGGGTCCTTGTTGAATACTACTACTCTACTTAGAATATGATTGTTTAATTTTGTTATTTTTAACTTCCTTAGCAGATAATTATATTGGGAAAAAAAATTGCTCGCAAGTAAACTTTACAAAAATGTTTAGGGATGGAAAAATATAAGGATAACAAAGAAAAGAGGGGTTCTTACCAAAAAACACCTTTACTTATGATTGATTCCTAATTTTTTTTTTTTTGTTAGTTTATTTTATTATACCATATCCAAGTGTCTATGCCCATTATTAAGCTCTTCTTTAGCCAAATCCACGTATCCTATAATTTGTAGGTGTGAAGGATCAAACACCTAAATACATACTTGTACCCAACACTCACATCTGAACACACATTTTCTCTTCCTTCTTCCTCAAAAACATCAACATCAAAATCATCTCCATTCTTCCTTGATATTTTCACTCGCTTGATATTCAAAATCTCACTCAAAAAGCCACTCATCATTTGATGTTTCATCAAGAAGTAACCAAACTAATCCTTATCTTCCCCAAATGACTTTAGCTTCAAATGTCTATCTTTCAATTTATTGTTGTACATATTGCATACCAATGAATTAGGCTTGTTTGTGGTCAAGCAATCTTTCTTTCTTGGTATGCACCTAATGGTTCAACAGTTTAAGTAAGTGAGAGAACTAATAATTTTATTAATATCAAAGTTCTAATTGTTAAATTATGAATATCAAACGGAATGAATTCCAATTACACTTACATCCTACTACAAAACAAGTGAGGCACAAAATCTTCACAACAAACTTTGTAGTTCCCAAGACTAAAGACTCAAGACTTAGGTGCCAAAAACCCAAAACCCGTTAATGCATAGTAGATATTGAAGGCCTAGGCCTTGATGTTGCATGCCTCAACAAGGTGAGGCTTAGCCTCAATTCTTGTGTGTTGAGGCTATAGCATTGATGCCACCTCCCAACGCCTAGCCTTGGGGCAAAGCCTTAAAGTGTGTGCCTCAAACCCTTGCCAAAACATTATTTGTACCCCTATTATATCAAAATACCACACATGCATTCAAGGTCAAAATCCAATTTTAACATTTATTATTAAAATTTAAAAAAAAAGGACTTAAAAACCTAATTTCATATCTAAAAGAAGAAAATGATATAAAAAAACAAATGATTCCATTCAATAATTGGTGGTAGAGTACAACTTAAAAATGGTATTTGGTTGCAACTCTCCTCTTCCTCCCCCTGCAAAGGGACACAAAGACAAACGCGCAATCCAAATAAACCAACCCTCATTTCCTAGTTCATAGTGGAGGATGTATCATGAGTAGGAAACATGGTATTTAACTGCAACTCTCCTCACCTCCCTACAAAGGGTGATTTGCAGCTGCTTCTAACTGGCTGACAAATGGTAGTCCCACCTATCAATCTCTCTCCACAAGGCCCTGAACTTGAAAACCCATTCACACATGGATACACAAACTCTCATGCAATCTGCATACTCAAGCCATCCAAATGAGCCCCCTAAGGCTCTCTTAGCCTTTGTGATTCTAATTTAAATTCATGTGTAAGCACTCTTCAAAAATATATATTCTACATCCAAAAGGAAAAATTTATATCAATCAATCACCACTGGCAGCATTTAGAAGGCAAGAGGCAGCAATTATAGCTAATAAAATAAGCATTAAAATGCATCCCCAACTGTCAATATGTATAAAGCAAGAAAAATGGCATGCCAAAATGCCATAGCAATGATCTTTAACAAAATAATTCGCCACAACACAATTGTAATAAAATATTGATAAAGAAACAAAATCATAACTGATAATGAAATAGATTCAAATTGTGCAACACGGACCTGTCAACACCTCGATGCTCCAATTCCCTATCAATCTTCCGCCAATCCTTACCTCGCTCTTCAAGCAAAACCTCCCTAGGCTTGGCATCTCCAAAAGGGTTCACTTTTGGCCGAGGCTTTGCTGCTCCATCCAAACTCTGTATGATTGGACCCTCAGACCGGCTAGACTGTGCACTCGAAGGTCTACTGGAGTGCGAGCTAGTTGGCCTACTTGTCTTCTTAGCCTCAATTTCTGAATCCAACTTCTTCCAATCCAATCCTTTTTCAGCCAAAATTTCTTCCCTAGGTCGAGCTGCTCCAAAAGGATTGGGCCTATTCGACCTTGCTGGTTCGCTGCCCACCACTTCTCCCTTTGGTGGATCCAAAACCAATCGGGGGCGCTCACGATCACCCTCTCGCAATCCTCCCCTATTCCACCGATCTGGCTCTTGGCCAGAGTCGCGAAACCCCGGACCGATGTTGGAAGTTCTAGCAGGAAGTGACTTTTTCCCACTTGCCCAATTATCAACCTCGTCAGCCCTAGAGCCACCAACACCAAGCGAACTGTACCGACTAGGCCGTCCTGGATCAACCGAATGCGAAGGAAGAGGTTTCTTTGCCATTGCCCAGTTATCAACTTCATCGGCCCTAGAAGGTTGATCAAAATCCGAAGCCCTAGGGGGTGGAGCCCTCCGATCATCATCAAATCCACCGTAAGACCTCCGATTACCGCCCCAAGAACCATCCCCATCTCGATCTCTCGTCCGACTCGAAGGTGGGCCAGACCGGCCATACGATTGGAAGCCCCCGCCGAGTCGACCGTACTGCATTTCCTCAGCGGACCGCTCTTTAGGCCCGGTAGGAAGCCGAAGCATCTCGTCCGGCGTCAAACCCTTGTACTCCATCGGCGAATCCCGGCGCGCGTCGCCTCCCGAATCGGTGTAAACGCCCATCGTGAACTCCATGAGACTGATCTTTTTCTTCTTGGGCTTGGCGACCGCTTCTTTCAGGCTAGGGAAGCCCTGAGAGCCGGCCGCAGCGGCCGCCGCCGCTTGCTGACGCTCTTCGGCTTGCTCACGCTCTTCGGCTTCGGCCCTCTCAGCATCGGCCGCCCAGGCACCGGCCCCTCCCCAAGCTTTCGACATTTTTCGTCAACCAAAACCCTTAAGATCTGAACCCAAAAAAGGAAGAGAAGGCAATCAAATTGTTTTCAAAATGCTATCTTTTGTCTTTTTTGCGTTTGCTTTTCGGAGAAGGAGAAGGAACAAAACTTAGAGAGCTAGGGCTCCGAAAAATGGAGCCGGAGCTCCAAGAACATGCGCAGAAGAGACAGGAGCGTTATAGTTGTAATTGGAAGCAACTTAGCCAGAAGGGAGACACTCGACAGATTTCTCTCAGGGCACAGCTGTGCGTTTTTAAAGCTGGATGGGTTAAAGGGGGACGTGGACAGAGTTTGGCTCTACCTGCTTCCTCCGCGAGTGGCTAACACGCCTCCAATCTCAGCCATTCATTTTCTTGACATGGTACCAGATCTTGACGGTGCAAATGGTTTTGAAAACATTGCTTACGTTTTTTGTGTTTTCTACAAAGTAAGACCAGTTTGCCCTGGAGCCCCGTCACTCTTCCAAGTCAGCTCTCCACCCTTTGATACCCTTGCTCATCTATACTCTTTGCCACGTTTTTTATTTTGTAAATTTACATTTTATATATATATATATATATATATAATTTTCTTTTTAAAACTTATATGTAAATAATTAAAATATTAAAAAATTGATTCCTCCTCAAGTTCACACATAAAAGACGCTAGATTTATAAATTTAGCATTTTTTAATCAATTAAAATTCTAAATATATTTAGTCATTTTAGTATAAAATTTCATGACTTAACCTCTTTTTTAAATCATAGTAAAGAAAATATTTAGTTAAAATTTAAATTAATAATGATTAAATATATTTAATCCAAACCTAAAAAGTGGATGAAATTAATTGTTATCATTCATTTCCTGTTCATTTTTATATTACATTGAAAAGCTTACTTTTCTCTTCTACCGATTCCTATATAAAGAAAAGTTCTTAGGGTTTCATTTGTAAAACCATTCCACCTTTTGAATTAATTAATATCACATTTGTTATCTCTTTTCAATCTTATCTTTTGAAAGTTTTTTTTTTTCAAATTTAAATTTATCGATAATAGAATAATGAAATTAAAACTCTTAATAACACCTTTATATATCATGACTTTCAATATAAAGAGAGATAAAATGAATGTTAGTACTTGAGGCTCGCAAAATGGGAATGGTAGACGACAATTTCTACTGCAATTCCAATAAGGATATACTGATGATGCTACTCCTCATGCTACTTTGGATGGTGCTTTATGTGATTGCATAAGAAAATATACGGTTGTCACAAAGAAACCTATGTGTCCCTGGCTTGGATTGTTTTTAATAGAGGTTTCTTATCTCTTTCATGATAGAAAAATGACTAAACAAATGATTTTTTTTTCTATTTGATTTGGATTGTTTCTTTTGAGTCTTTTTCTTTTAAATTTGGTGTTTTTGAATGGATTGATTGTGTTTTGGTAAGTCCTTTTATATAAATTTAATTAAAAAAAAATAGTTTCATGTTGTTGTGTAGTATGAATTCAAATCCTCAATTCAAGGGATTAAGGATGAGGGATTGGGTAGGTTAGAGTATGTTAGAGCCTAACCTTTGAGCCTTTTTTGAATTCTACAGGGTGCATGTCTATGGGTCTTGTTATTGTAAATAGATTAAAACTACTCTAATCTTGATGGGTCTAGGTTGGATTCATTACTTCATAATTTGGATGACAGTTATCTAGTAGGGTGGTTATGTATCATGAGGTTGAATTCTACTAGGTCACATGTATGTGGATCTTGTTATTGTAAATAGATTAAGACTATTTTAATCATTATGGGTCTAGGTTAGATCCATTACTTCATAATTTGGATAACCATTATCTAGGAGGGTGGTTATGCATTATGAGGCAAAGGATAGTGTTTATATCATTTTATGTGTATTCATTTTTTTTATTTAATGTTCTCATAACTATTGTCTTTTTTTCTTTTTCTTTTGTGTGTGTATGTGCGTTTTACTTGACCGTTAAGAAGAGTAATAGTGGATTAGATCAACTTAAAGTTATCTAACTCAATTTAGATGTTTTTTTTTTGTTAGTTATAAAAGACAAGCTCTCTTTTAGGCTCCCAACTGGTTTCAAACCTTCCTAATGTCGGAAGGTCAGGGAAGTTGATGACCAACCTTTCCTCACAGTTCTACTTCGATATTTGTCACAGAAGAGTTTAGCCTTACAAGGTGGTTTTTATACGGGATTCCACATGCTCCATGCTACTCAGGTCCTCCTCTATGCCTTGCATTAATGATTCCTCTAGCATTACAACTTTTACCACAATAATGTTGTCCATAAAATGGAATTCAAAGACGCTCTTACCCATAGTTCAAGAGCTCATTCAAATTCATGCATGCTCAATCCTAGGTTTATGTCAAAGCCCGAAGACTTACCTTCAATGAATGAAGAAGATTTGGTTTGTTGTGAGAGTTTCTCAAAGCTTTATCTTATAAGTAAAGTCTTGGGAAAACCAATTTCTCTAAAGTCCATTTCTTCTTAAATGGAAGTAGAATGGAAAATTGCATGTGGGTCCTTATTCAAAGATTTAGGTAATGATTTTTTTTTCTCATTATTATTATTATTATTATTATTATTATTACTTTTGAGATTGTTTTAATGTATAGGAGAAAATACATTTTTTTATTCAAAAACAAGTAATTGTCCTTCAGAAATGCAATAGTTTGACCCATTTAGTGAGATAAGTCCTGACACATTATGGGCTTGGGTGTTTAGTCTTTCTATTGAATTATGGGACTATAGTTAACGAAATCAAGTCCCAAACTTGTCTACTTTTAAGGGTTGATCAAAGGAATGAAGAGATTTCCAAAGGCTTGTCATATATTTGGCTTAATGAAAAAAGTAACTCTTCATCTATTTTTTAAAAAGTAAGATGGAATTCTTATAAATAATCGATGGCTTTCTTTCCTTTAGGAAGGTTAGAATTGAAAATTTAGCCGTTATTAACTCTAATCGTGAGCACATTGTCTTTACACTTAGGCAAAAAGGACAAGGTTCATTAATGTGGTTGAAGGAGCATAGAGGACAGGATTTTTAAGCTCTAATGCTTTCCATCTAGTTCAGAAATTCAATAATTTAAGCAAAAATTAAAAACTTTGAAGAAACTTGAAGTAGGGGATTTAGAGGTTAATATAAAACAAATTTAAAAATCTATTAAAGTGATTTAAGGAAATGTAATGATAGATCCTCATAACTTATGCCTCCAAAAGAAGAACATTTTCTTTCTAAAAAACCTTAAGCAATTATTGAAATTGGAAGATACCAAGTGTGTTGGGAGACAGTTGAACACAATATCACAATTAAAATCAACCACACATGCACATGAATTTTTTTCGTGGAAAACCTCCTCAATGTGAGGAGTAAAAACCACATGATTGGAGTTCACTAGAAGAAAGGCTTCACTATTAATCAAAGTGAGAGTACACAATTTGTCCCAACATTAATTAGGGATCATCAACAACAACCATCATCAAGGAAAAAAAAAATATTGGTTTCACAAACATAAACAACAAATAATAAAATAGTAACAAAAGGAGATCAGAAATTTAGTGTTTTGTTCGGATATACTAATCTGTCCAAAAAAGTCCAATTGATGATCCAACAGTTCAGATTCAAAAACCACAAGTTTCGAACCTCTTAGTAAAATTTCACCTCAATCAAACCAAGGATGAAAAAGATATCACTCTTTGATGAAGACTGCACAGAATCAATATGTTCTCTTCTCCTTTTCCATCCTACTTTATTCAGATGATTATAGCTTATAACTAACTACTCCGATTGATGATCTAACTGAGTAGAATCAAGAGACATAAGAG
This sequence comes from Vitis riparia, assembly GCF_004353265.1. Taxonomy (NCBI): domain Eukaryota; kingdom Viridiplantae; phylum Streptophyta; class Magnoliopsida; order Vitales; family Vitaceae; genus Vitis; species Vitis riparia. The sequence continues at coordinate 7,313,746 of NC_048431.1, read as the reverse complement.
AAGAAGCTACTATCCAAATTTCAGAACGATCCAACGGTGCAAAACAGATTTCAAGAAGATTTATCAAAACTGATCCAAAGCGACTCTATTTCCGACCAACTTTGTTTAGGCTGCTATAAAATGAAATAGACAACTCCGATCAATAATCCCATCGTCCAGAATGAAGAGCTACAAGTGATGAACCAACTGATCAAGTTTCAGCTTAAACGGACCATAGATCATGAAGATTTGTTACTTGGATGAAAACAACTCCTTCACACTCTTCAATTTCTTTTTTTTTCCTCTTCTTTTTTTCTCTCAAAATCATTGACTGCACCTTTCTCACTTTGTATTCCAAGAAGTGGATCCTTATTGGGTTCTCGAAAAAACCCTACACCAAAAGACAAAAATGCCCATATCATATGAGCTTTGTTGGGTTTGACATATATGGGTCATCCTCCACATAAGAAGGAAATCCAACCCGACAAAGTACGCTCAAAAGTAAGGCGCGATTGAACCTAATTGAAGGATAAGAATAATCATTAATTTCAAATGTTATCCCTCAAAAGGAGGGAAAAAAATACAACTTGGAAAATTACAAATTCAAAAAGAATATGATGAATTCTCTAAAAGTTTCACATCTAAAAAAGCAAGGATGAATCAAGAGTTATTTGATTCCTTTAGTCCTTATATCATAAGAGAAAAGGAAAATAGGAAGTTAATTCAAGAAATTACCCAAGAAGCAATTCTTATAACTCTTCCATAAATCGATAGTCTAAAAGCTCCTTAGCTCGATAACCTCCAAGCTAATTCTTTTCTAAAAATTTTGAAAATATTTGAGAAATTTGTATATAAAATGATCAAGGCCTTATCTATAATGTCCACATGTTTTACTTTATTATCCCGATTCCTAAATTGGATTACTTAAAATCTTTGCATCACAATGGACATATTAGTTTGTGCAATATTTATTATAAAATATTGGCTAATTGGGTAAAATCTCGCCTAAATAAAATTATATCACCTTTGCAAGAGGTCTTTCCCCAAGAAAACCCACCAATAATAATATTCTATATCCCATGAAATCATGCACCCTTTTAATAAAAAAAACAAAAAGACAAATCATGATACATGTCACTTAACTTAATATAGAGAAAGCTTATGAAATACTTAAACAAGTATTAATTAGGATAGTTTTATCCAAATTAAGTTTTCATCCCAAATGGATTGAATAGGTATGGAAAACATTTCCATAGTGTTTCAAACCGCTTGTTTTAATATCAATAAGATTTTGACTATATTTTGTATCATTTCAAGTCAACTTATAAATTTTATAAGTCCTCCATTCACATTTCTAATAATATACAGAGGAGATTAGGTGAATCCTTAAATATTCCTATTTCTAGTGGTACTGGTAAATATCTTGGTTGTCCTATTTGGAAGGGTAATTATAATCAAAACTAATTTAGCTAGCTTCTCACTTTATATAATGTTTTGTTTTAAACTTACAAAAATAAATAATGAAGGTTTACATAGGATGAACAAACATTTTTTACGGCCGCCAAATATGAAATTTAATGAATCTAAGGTTGTTTCTTTGGTAGGAAGATGCTTGTAAACCTAAATTTGAAAGAGGTTTAGATATTGGGATGAATAAAGATGCTAATCAAGCTTCAATTACTAAATTAGGATGAAGAATTTTTGTGAATAGTTATAACATCTAAGATAAGATCATGGGGGAAAAATATATAACAACTTTTTCAGAATCCGTAAGAAATTAATACGGGAATTTTATAACTTGAAAAGAAATAATTAATCATAAAGTCATACTAAAATATTGCATGGGAGATAGTACAAAAAGTTACCTTCTAGATAGATTTTTGGGTTTTTATGTCACTTATAGCTTTATTTATAGATAAAAGTCATTTAGATTGCATCAATTTGATTGATAAAGTTCATGATTTTATAGATTAGAATTCTAACAAGGGAATCTCAAATCCATGTCCTCAACCTCCCCCTAAATGTTCTCATATATATTAAAGGAATTTCAGCATTTCCTCTCCTACCTCCGATATCATTTTTAGTGGTCTCCTAAGACAATAATTTCTCTCAAAATCAACATCGTGTGTTATGTGTTCCTTAGAGTCAAAATATTATGTCAAAAGTAAAAATTTCTGTATGTTTAGATATCTAAGAAACTTTCTATATTTGTAAGTACTTAAATTACTAAAATTAATCAAATACTGAAACACCAACTAGGAAGAAACATCTCATCTGCTTTCTTATTATTAAGAAAGTTGTTCTTAACTTAAAAATCTACAAGATTGTTTATTGATTTTTTTATTCAAAATGAAGAATGTAGTGTCACTTAAGTAGTTGAAAAATGGGTTCTGTCAACCAATGAAAAATTTTAAAAGTGTTTCAAGAAGGGTAATCGAAGTCTCAAATAGAATTATAAAAATGATTATAAATAAACATTTAAGTAATGCATCAACAATTATTGAGGAATGTATAATTAAGATATGATATGTTAACCATTAGAAAACCGAAGGTGACTCTAAAGTAGGGATAACTCTTCATAATTAAAAATACAATATTCTCGATTCTATTAAAATATTATTGAACGATAATTTGAAGTTAATTTAAGAGTTAAATAATTACAAATATCTTCGTATTTATAGAAAAATAAATTATTTAATTAGAAAGGTATTTGTAAAGCACAATCCATGATTTGAAGGTCAAATTTTACAAGAAAAGTAATAGAGTTTGAATTTAAAGATTATTATGAATATTTTTAATAAAATTTTTAGAAAAAACCACGTCATCAATATTGTCCTAAAGAAGACATGGTGTAATTAAAGTTAAAATTTTGAAGTTGCATCATTTACACAAACCCATAGTAATGACCAATGAATGCTATTTATGACAATTGGAAGGGGAAAAAATTAAAAATTGTTATTGTCAATTATGAGTTTGGTGGCACACATCTTGAGAATTGGACACCATCCGCCTATATGGCCCTTGGGAGCATCATTAAGAATTGACTTTTACATTTAGATTGGGATTTATTGGTTGCTTTTTGGATATGGACACTCTACCAGAAATGGAAAAGGCCCAAATCAACATTACTTTGACTTAGGATGAAGCTTCTTTCTGTTTCAGGCTGAAGTTGAATTTAGCTTACCATAAGGACATCAAATTTCAAATTTAGCATTATTAGGATATAGAAAATTGTTGAGCTCTGTAGAAATTCAAAAATAAGAGCTCCATATTGATGAATGGAGGCTAAATAAATCAATATGAATCTTGAGACATCAATTGATGGGCTAAGGCTAGATTTGGAATGTCAAAGTTGCATATCCATAATTGAAGGCAGGTTTTAGACATCCATTCACCTTATGAGTATACAAGTCCATTATTTTTTTTTTTTTTATCCACTTCTAGAAAGTGTTTTAGCCTTAAAAAAAGATAAAGTATTTGATAAATTTTAGGAAATATTAATGGTGCCTCTGGTCGTGATTTTAGGAAGTGTTTATAATCTTTCTAATGCAAAAATAAAAATTTTCACATATTAAAAAAGTTAAAAAAGTTTCCTAAAATCACTATTAAACGGACTCATTAAAAATATGAAAAATCATTATAATGTTGAAAAGTCATCTAAAGCGTTTTCTAGAAAAACACTTGATAAATGATTCCTTTAAAAACACTTTCAGAAAAAACATTTCTATTAAAAATACTTTTGAGTAGAAATATTCTCAATCGCATTTTTTAAAGTCTTTTTTATAATGATTTTAAGTAGTGTTTCTAACATTTATAATATTTAAAAATTTTATATCTTTTAAATATTAGAAAGACTTAAAACACTTTTTAAAATTACTATCAAATACAAAATACATTTTTATTATTATTATTTTTCATATCTATCTTCTTTTTCCTTCTTTTCTCAAATTTTTTTTCTCACTAATAAATTGGAAGACAAAATCTTTTCTCTAGTTTTGTTTATTAAAAAAAATTATTTGAGATAAAGTTTAAAGCCAATTTCAATTTTTTTATACATTTTTAATCAACAAATTAATATTATTAGTGTAGTCCATGAATATATTTTAGGGTTTATGATTTATATAAATTTTTTGACAAAAATTTATTATAGAGATGGTTAATTAAAAGAGTCACAAATAATTTATAAATGTTTTGGAAGTAAAAAAATAGAAAATGTGGAAGAGAAATATGAAAAAAAAAGAAAAAATTATGCTAATTTTAAGGATATTTTGGTTATTCCATTGGGGGATATTTTTGTTGTAAAAAAATTAACAACACATGTTGGTATAATTACGAAAATATCCTTAAAAAATCTTAATTTAGGGGAAAGTGCAAAGATATTTAATAGCATGTTGGTATAATTACAAAAATATCCTTTAATAATTGACCAAAATACCCATTTTCCTACTTTAAAATTCTTCTCTTATTCAACTCCTTCTCATTTCATTCCATTCTTTTAAGAAAAAATGTGCAACATAAGTTCAATTTCTAAAACCTAACTAGGAAAGAAAAAAGTACTTTCCCTAATTTAAATATTATGAAAAAATTGTTAAGAGAAAAAAGAAAAATATTAAATTAATTTTTTTTAAAAGGAGAAAGTATATTTCCCATAATTTAATTTGCTTTTTCTTTTTTAATATATATATATCCATGACATAATCTTCATCTCAAATCTTTATTATGGTGCAAAGCCAAATGCATTTTAGAATATTGGTTGAATTATATATATATATATAGGAATATCCCTTTGTCGTTTCCCATCAAAAAAAAAGAAAAAAAGATTGGTCGAATTATCGAAAGGCAACATCCTTAACTACGTTAGACCTTGGCTAAAATTGCAAGGCCTCTAGCCTTCAATATTTAAATACAAAAAAAAAATTGTATCTTTTTAAATATCTTTCTACAATGTTTGGTTTTAGGAAATTAAGAGGAAAAAATGTTTAGGAAATATATATATATATATATATATATATATATATATATATATATATATATATATATATATTCATATTTGACTTTATTATAGAAAAAAATGCAATTCAATTAAAAATAGTAAAAAAAAAAAAATAGACATTTTCAAACTATCTAACCTTCATATAAAAAGATTAAAATAAGTTATATGAGTTTGAAGTAATATTATAATTTATTAATTTAATTTTTTTTATTTCATTTTATTTTCTTTCCTCATATTTTCTTTTCTAACAACCAAACATAACCTATGACATTTGTTTTGAACTTATTGACATTTATTTTGAACCACATTATTTTGTAGGTAATGCAAATAACAATCTTAATTAGTATTCTCATACTACACTAATATTTTCATAGTTGACATAATTTGAAAGTTGGGAGGAATTATCTCAATAGATCCCATGTAGACATTCACTTGGTATCTAGGTATAAAAAATGAGTGTTTATATTTGTATCCACCAAACATCTCTATACAATCATCTTAATAAAATAATAAAAAGATCCTTAAAGTTAGTATCCTTTGATGTTAAAGTTTCAGACATTTTTAAGGGCATTTAATACTAATTTTCATTTCTAACTTTTAGATATTCTTAAGGGTGTTCGAAACTATACTTATGGACATATTTTCGATGTCCAATCTTACAGATTCAAAAACCATTAATTTTTTTTTCTTTTTCATTTCTCTTCCATTTTTTTTTCAAAATTTTTCACTTTTAAAACACTCCTAAATTATTCTTTTATTAATTTTTTTTATAACTATTTTTACAACCAATGTTTGTCAAAATTTACATAAACCATAAGCTCTAAAAATATATGCATGTGCTACAAATATAATGTCAATTTGTTGATTAAAAAAATGTATAAAAAACACTTTCTTATCTCAAATGTTTTTTGTTAGCAAAAAAGTTTTGGAAAAAGATTCTATCTTAGGGCTTATTCTTGAAAAAAAAGAAAAATTGAAAGCAGAAAAAAGAAATTTTTAGGTGGATATGTTAGTATTGATATTTTAAAGGGGGTACTTTAATAAGGTGGATATTGATGTTTTAGAGCGGATACTTAAATAAGGTGGATGTGTAAGATGCAAATATAAACACTCATAAAAAAAATTTATTGTTTAATTCCATTATGGTATCCTATGGTTAAGTAAAAACAATCACTTTATCATATGGAGGTATAAAAAGACTAATGTTTGGTAATTAAATAATAATTACTAAAAAAATTTATCATCCAATTACAACTATTCAAAGTTATGAATGTTGAATTAATAAAAGTGAAAAATGTTTAATACTGTTTTAAATTCAAGCGTTGAATTTAATTTGAATGATTGATAATAGAAACAATTGTAGTGTGAAAATGATTTTTTTTTACGACTTTAATCTTCTACTTATGTAATATTTTATGAAAATTTAAATTAAATATTATATAGAGATAAAAATACATTTTTTGAGTGAATTAATTAAATCTTCATTTAATAATACAATTTCACATGCTATGATTAAAATTTTAAAAAATATCATCATCTTTTCATCGAAGACTATGTTTCAACAATAATTTATTTCAAGAATGGGTATAAATATATAATTTCTTTTAATAGATTCCTTCCATTCAATACTTTATCTTAACCTTTAAAATCTTAATTATAAAATTTAAGTTAATTAAATAAATTTTTTATTTAATAAAATGAAGGCTTTATTTTAAAAATGTTTCATTTTAATTTAAAAACAATTCAATATACTTCTTATAAATCAAGGACTGTTATCATTATGTTGTTCACCTTTATATATATATATAACATAAAATAAGATGGGAAAAAGTAATAGGATGAATTTAAAAATATTTTTGTTGATATTTTTTTTTTTTAAAAAGCATGAGGTAAGTAAATCTAAGGGAAGTGCCTGTATTTCTCAATATTTTAATTTTCTTTCTCCCATATTGTTCATGGACAACCAAAGAAGAGAATTTTTCTTTACTATTTTTTTTCATATATTTATTTTTCTATTTTATTTTCTTCACACTTTCTAGAAACTAAATGTAATATTAAATGGTACAATCTTAATAAGAAAATCAATGAAAACAAACTTTAGAGTAAAATATTACAAGAAGAAATGTGTTTTACTACCCTACTTTGAAAAAAAAAAAATCGAAACTCATTTAAAATAAAATTTATCTTCACAAGTTTTGATAAAAATTTCGGTTAATGATGCTAATAAATGTATTTATAGTAAATTTGGTGACCACATGTGTGTCATTGTCTACTTACATGTGGATGATTGTAATTTTTAAAATTGACTTAAAGGTCTTTAATGAGACTAGGAGATTCTTCGGGTCAAACTTTAAGTTTTCGCAAAGAATACTATGTTAGAGAAATTTTTAAGAAAATTTGAATACTATGAACATCTAGTGTTACTTAGTGCACTGTTTGGTACTTATGATGTTAACTCACAATTGAAGACAAATAGATGATAGTGTTACTTGTTGACCTAAGTATGGTTAAATCTTAGGTAGCCTATTGTAATTCACTAACTATACTAGACCTAACAATGCTTTTGCATTTGGTAGATGAGTCGGTATACTCATAGTCCTAATCAGTACCACTTAAATATTGTTTATAGAGTACTTAAATACTTGAGATGCATGTTGATTATAATTAGTACTATAATGGATTTCTTAATGTACTTAAAGGGTGCAATAATTTGGTTGATCATCCGACCAAAGCACTAAAGAAAAAAGCAGTGGAAGATATATCATGGGAAGAAGCTTATACCTAGTAAGAAAGTCAATAATGATGATAGACAACACATATAAGTGGAGATATTGGAAAGTCGGTTCATATGAGTAATAATAAGTTACTTATTGACCATGAAATGCATTATCAATTAATTATATCTAAGAGTCCATCCCTATCATGTGACTAATGTATATTTGATAGAAGTTGAAAATGAGTCCGTATTCTTAATGAATACCATATCCTTCGTGGGGATGTGCTTATTCATAGGACACACCGTAAAGATTCACTTAAATGAGTGGAAGTGAGGCAGCTTTCTATGAAAAGATGGACGTGTTCTCTAGAGCTATCTTGAATATGAAGGCAGGTTATATGAGGTGGTTGCACCAATATGTTTGCACAGCTAAGAGTAGAGAAAACAATGTGGGTGGAAGTTCCTTGATGGTTCATAGAAAATTTATTTTCACATAGTTCTATGGCTTATAACCTTTCATCCTACTGTTGGTTCATGGCTCAAAATGCACCAGCTTTGATGCATTGGCTTCTTGTATACCTCCAGCCATTCGACTCCCTTATTTTTATTTTTTTTTACCTCAAGTCGTGTAATTTATAGGGGAATTGTTGGAAGATTACTGTTGATTTTGGCCCAAACATTTCCAGGTTGCTCTAAAGGTAGGATAACAAAAGAGAGGCTGCTTATGGATTTACAGTAACATGACGAGGACTGAGTTCTCGCATCAGAAGGGAATTTGAGTCTAAGGTGACATATACTGCATCTCTCATTGTATGCTTGTGAAGAGGCAGTGGAAGCTCATGTGCACAAGGATCCAAGTATCCAATAGGATCTTGAGGGGCTCAATCTAGAAACCAGTTAACTAGGTGCGAGATGATTAGGAACTTGACTTTTGAAGGAAAATTGATCCATTCTTAAGGCACATATCATTCCAATAGACAGGAGGGCAGGTTCTAGGTTCTAGATAAAACAAATCAAAACCCAATACACATATGAAGAATCACAATTGGGCTGAAATGGGTTGGTATCTATATTCCTGGTTTTCATGTTTTAGTTAGAATTAAAATGCAAATAATGCTCAAGGATCAGCTATATATCTATCCTGGTAAATCACCTACAGTTAATATGGGACAAGACTGAAGAAAAGGCCCAGAAATCTTTTGGGGGAAATCTTGACAAATGAATTCATAATATTCTGAATATCAGAGAAAACTAAAAATCAAATAAAACCAATTCATATAAAGTCTGTCCTAACAAGAATAGAAAACAAGTATTAGATAAAACTTGAAAGGACTACATTTTCAAGTTATCATTCAAACAAAATGCTGCTCATTTCCCAAAGCAACTAAGAACCTATATTACAATAATGCAGCCAACATGACTTTGACCTTATGGAGTCTCTATTGTGTTCTGGATGTATCTCACCAAATTCAATACCTGTCATGATGATCATATCCTGAAAGGACTCTGCAATGTTTGCAGGCAAGGAACCACACCCATACTATGTTTTAGTTTGGTGCTTGACTGAATCCCTGACAAGAAACCCAACTTGTATTAGGACTTGACAAGAACATAACCGTGGCTTAGTGCACTAGTGCAACAATGTCTTAATCAAAGTAACACTAATGCCAAACAAGAAGAGTGACAGTGGTTATGATATCAACCTGTAGAACAATCTGCAGTCTGCACAGCACTCAAAGAAGTATATAATCCATTCTTGATACAACTTCTGAGCAATCCTTTTGTCTTTACTGTGGTGTTTCTGTAAATAATATGCAAGGAAGGAGCAGATATTGCAGTGCCTTGAAGAAGTTAATATATGCAGGATTGATCGCAGTAGCCTAAGAAAAACCAAAACATTTGTTTGACATTCTCTGTTCACCAGTCTGCACACAAGTTCACCGTCGTCAATATTCTGTAATAAGCCAAAAGTAGAAGAATTTCTACCTCCCGTAAAAGAAACTTGTGTGCATAAGAGGTAGTTTCATGCATGGTTGTACTCTTTACAGTGGCAAAAATAGTCTAAATAGATGGGCCAAAGCCAAAGGCATCAGCATCTTGCATATACCCACAATGTTTCTTAGCTTCATTTTTCTGCTTTAATGGGCGGATCTTCCAAGAAGATAAAATTGTATGCAACTTGAAGACTACAAGATCACCCAATTGTACTCTCACTTTGAGAGAACAATAGCAAGGGTAGGTATTCAGAACTAAATCAAATACTTCATGCATAGGCAAAGAGAAGCTCAGATTTCCACATTAATTGTTATGCCAAATGTTAAGGACCTCGTGGTGCTGGTCAAATATGAAGAACAGCGCTGTTGCAAATTCCTCCTTGTGATTCAATCTTCTTTCCAGAGATTTGGTGTCAGTGAAGTCTCCTTCAAATGCAAGGAAATGAGAACATTTATAACCATGCAACACTTTGAAGGCCATTAATTTATGTTTTCTTAAACTATCAATTATTATCAGAATAAAGAAAAAGGCTAAACTAGAATCTTATATTCATCACTATGGAAATGATTCAAGGCTTACTCAAGAAAAATCTGTTTCATAAATGTTGGATCTCATAAGTTGCTGATGATAATCAATGGTAGGCCATTAGAAAGAGCTATATCAGGATTTTTATTTTATTTTATTTTATTTTTAATTTTGGTAAACTTCTGTCCTCCAAGTTTGCTATCTGACCTCTTCCTCAGTCTCTTTGGCTTTAGGTGTTGTTTCCATCATGGTCATGGCCACTTTCAGATGGAAGGGATAGGTATCCCTTGCAAGTGATAAGGTTAGACAAAAGAACCCAATACCAAGTATAATGGAGCATTTTGGATGGGAAATAAAAAAAGAAAAAAAAGGGATTTTGACTTTGACTGATAGGAATAAATTCTGACTAAAGATATTGAGCAACCAATTTGGTACTTGAGGATTTGTAAAGTAAACAACTATCTATAGCAGATAAGGAAAAAAAAAAAGGCAAACTTTAATCGAATGATTTGATTTCAAAATTTTTCTGGATCCCATACCGAGTTTCAATCTCTAGAAGATTATCCCATGTCTAATTAAGAAATCAGTTCTCCTTACCCAAAAGAAAAAATAAAGAAAGGAGAAGGACAAACAAAAGAGTGGTGTTCTGAAGCTGACTAACAGGCCATGGGCATAACTTCTCCTATTAAAAAGAACCATAACAGAGGAATGCCCTCATGCCTTCCATTAGGGAAATCAGACACCCTTAAGACCCGATATTTGCAAGAAGGTGAGGAAGAATCAGATGAAGAAAGGAAAACTCAGTGGCAAGGATTAGTTCTTAACTATTGGCAGGAAAGTGGAAAGGATTGCAGGATAAAAATTCCATCTCCTGAAAATTACTGGTTTTAGGTTCAACTAATACATGAATTACACTGCATGGCCATGGGCATGCACTTTCTTGCTGGCTGTATCTAGTTTGAATCTGCTGTGGACAAAAAGAGCCGAAAGTTGATGCGTTTCTTCATAAAAGGATATCATGGTACTCAATTTGCAGATAGATTATTGTGTAAAGACATCAAGATAATTTTATTTTTAGGTCAGTTGGTAACACTGAAGGAAACCAAGTGCTTAAAAAATTGGAATTCCATTGGTTTTTTTAATTTCACTATATTTGCATAATGAAAACAAGTATTCAAATCCCTCCAAATTCTAAGGTAAGGAATTGAAAAAGAATTTGGGGATTTAAATACATGCTTAAATCCCATTCAGAGTGGTGGAATTGAGATGAAATCCATTTCAACACAAAATTTTCTGGATTCTCACCATACAATTTTTTATTTGTTTCGATAACATAAGTGCAAATACTTTAGCCTCTTCTAATGACAGTACCTACACAAATCTTCAATGGAATCCCAAGAAACCAAATCCAATTTCATTCATTCATTTCCATTAATAGAATTCCTTTACTGTGAAGCTAATCACAGTATACAGAGGTATAAACAAACTTGCTCCATTCACTGCTATTTTTCGGTTCGCGAGGCTTGAACCGAACGGAACTAAGCTTATCATTCTTCCAGAGCGTCATTCTAAGTACAATATTCAAGAAAAAAAAATTTATCATCAAACGGAGTTAGAAAACCTGAGTTTGGGCCTTGGGACTCATATCATCAGCAGAGACAACCAGAGAAAAAATCTCCATACTGGTCATATCAACCAGAGACAACCTGAGTTTGCGGCTCTGCCCTTCTCTCTCGCTCTGCAACAAGAGCTTCTGTCCGCTTCTGCATACTGGTCAATATGTTATGCCATGCGTTAACCCTGGAATGTGCCCTAACTCCCAATCCCACTCCCACGTTCATCTCCATCAAATCCTCCGCCTTCATCTTCAAAACCTCCTCCGGCGCAGCTCCGTCCAAAACCCGAATCAAACAAGAACAGAACCCCTTCGTGATCTCCGAATCGCTATCCACTGCGAACCTCGTCCCCCCGAACTCGTCTAACCTCACATCCAACCACACCTCGGCCGTACACCCCGTGACTCGGTTTGCCGGCACGCGAGCCGACTCGTCGAACGGCGGGAGAAGCTCCGCGTAATATAAAAGACGTTTCACGCGATCAATCGGCTCCGTGAGCCCCGTAAACTCTGAAGCCAGGCTTCGAAGCCTAACGGCGGCGATACTGGGATGGGAGATGAGAACGCATTTCAAAGATTTGAACAAGAGATTTCTTTTATTTTGTTGGTGTCGTACGAACTGAATAGATCTAGGGATTGAGCTAGGGTTCCTCCATTTAGAGAATCCAGCAATCAAGGTAGAAGAATATCCCGTTCCCAAAGTTGCAGAGTCCATGTTTGACTACAAGGAAGAAATAAAACAACTAAATTAGAAATGAGACAGAAAGTGCGAGACCGTTGTTGATACAAAAAAGAGGGGGGAAAGGCCGCGAAGTCGGTTACTTAACTTACAGCTGGTAAAGTGAAGGTCCTTAAAAAGGGCAGCTCACAGTGTCAGAATCTATTACTGGATTTACCCATCATGCCATCATATAAAAAAACACTGCAGCAGCCACTGCGCGACCCCCCAAATGATTGAATTTTTTATTTTTGTTACTTCCAATACAAATATATGATGCAGCTGAACACGTCACTGCTGATGTCAGAATCAAAGTAGGATAAACACACGGTAACAAGCTCTATAAACATCCTTAAATAAGGTAATTTCCTATAAAAAAATAAAATTGAGTCAAAGTCATATTAAAAGTTTTATAAAAAATAATACTTTTACAATTCATAAGCTCTATAAACAAAATAATCAAACAACATCATAAATTATCAAATATACTTAAATATGACTTTAATTAAAAATTAAAAATAAAATGATGTTTATTTGTTGATCGAATAAATATTAATTATTATAATTATATTTTGATAATAATTTTATAGATATTAATATGTTATTTTTAATTAAATATAAAAAATCATAAATTTTATTTAATCAAAAAGACAGATATCATCTAAGTTCGTGTAATAAAACTTTTATCACGTGGTATTCTCCTTGTTTACGGAAATTTTGCCTTATCTCAATCGACCGCATTTCCATTGAAAAGTCATGGTATTATGATGAAAATTGTAAAGGGATAAAAAATTATGAAAAAGAAATAAAACGACTCAGGGCCGTATTATTTTTCTTCGCACCATCCCGTCAACGAGTCACAATCGCTGCCCTGAACCTCGTTTGTTCCAACGTGTCGTTCTCTGGCCAATCCAATTATTCAAAGCTGGCGTGCGACCCAGAGCAAAGCAATCGACTTTCACCTGCTTTTGGACCGTGCACTCAACCCTGTTACCAACCTCCGAGGGCATATCTCAGCCTCTCGTTCACAAAAAATGTGGTGCACGGCACCTGATAGATGTCTATCTAACCAATTCATTTTTATAAGCTAAAAATTTAAAGTCTCAACAACGCCTAGTGGTCTGTTAGAAGGGTTCCCATTATGTTGGTGAGGGACGATATTCAATCTCTCTTTTTTTTTTTTTGGGTTCTAGGATGTTTGATGCAAGGCTGCTGCTTTTGTCTCGTAGTGGCAACACCGGGCCAAAGTCAGGCATTATTAATTAATAACAAGCTAAAATATTCATAAATAGATGGTGAAAAGTTGGAAAATCTACTGTAAAGTCCTAATTGGATTCCGTATCTTTGGCGATAGTGCCATCTTTTTACGTGGCCACCATGAGATGATCCAATGACAATTTTACTGGCCAATGCCCATGGGTGATGCATGCTGTTTAGTTTAGATTGGAGATGATATGCTTTTCTTTTTTTTTGTTCTACCCTGCTAAAACAAAATCAGAAATGAACTTAAGAAGAACACGGAAGATGTCACGGTATGTGGTCCAATTTGGCACATTCCCCCAAACAGAAGAAAACAAAATTTATTGGAGATAGCTTATAGAAGAAAACAATACTTATCGGAGACAAGGAGGAAAATGATGGGATATAGTTATTTCGTGGAGAAAAATCGGAGGGGAGATATTTAAGCAAATATCGTCAAAATATTGGCGATATATCGGATCGCCTCTGGTTAATATATCGCTGATTTTTTGACGATATTTCCTCTCCTTCATGCAATGTGATCTGACGGCCCAGATCACGTCCGTATTAATCTGACGGCCTAAATGTGATTACAATGGTAATATGGCGATCCAACGGGCAGATTGCTCTCAGTTTTTTATCCAATTGCCAAAATTGATTTTCAATGGTAAATTAATGTTCCAACGGCTATTTTGGCCCAAATTTCTTCTATAAATAGCCCAAATTTCATATATTTCATCCATTTTTGCTTTCATTCTTCATTTGCTCTCTCATTACTCCAATTTTTATTAAGGTTGCTCAATTATTTAATCATTTTAAGGTATATTTGTTTTAAATTGTAATTACTTTTGTTTGCAATTGTAATTAATTCATGTATTTTCAATTAATTAGTATGTTTGCAATATGGATGATTTAATGCTATTTTTACATTCAATTGTAATTAATTTTTATATTTTTATTGAATTAACTTAGGTTAATTTGATTATTTAATTATAAATTGATATGTTTATTTTAGATTATTATTTATGATTTATTTTCACATTTAGAATTAAATTAAACTAGTTAACTTAGCTAAATTGTTTTACTTAACATGAACTAGTATATTTTGAATATGAAATATATTATTTAATGAATTTAATGTGTACAAATTATTGATATTTAATGAAATGAAGTATTTTATGTGACTTTATAATGAGAACAATTACAAAATTAACATTTCTTATAGATCGACATGATATAATTATATCTAATATCGCAAATTATATCATATGTATATCAAATTTTTCAATAAAACAACTTTAAAATATTCATTATACTTCTAATTATATTATTATGATGTTTTCCTTACATTTCCATGAGTTTTTAACAATTTTAAGTCTATCGATAGTTTTTTTCCAAAATATCTGCCGATATATCTCCGATATATCCGATATATTCCCGATATATCCGATATATTCCCGATATATCCGATATATTCGTAAAATCGAAGTACCCGATATATCCGTGATTATCAATATTTTTATTCTTGATTGGAGATAGCTTTTGAGAGGGATACACCTATTTAAGATTGCAAGAAACAATAAGGGTAAAGAATAGAAAACCACTAAAAACACTTTGTTTTCTAATTTCTTTAATTTATGTATTATAATAATAATAACCCTAATTCCTATATAATAATCATAACCTTAATTTAATTTCTACAAAACAATTATAATCCTAATTCCTGAATTATACAAATAAAACTCTAATTTTGCATAAATCATATTTGTCAAAGATTTTTAGAACAATATGATTTTAACAGTCACATTATTAAAAAAAAAAGACATACCTTTGATTCTGAAGAGACCAAATAATAAGCATGATAGAAACCGTGTTTCTCTCTCTCAACCTCTTCACCCTAGGTTTTCTCTTATCCCTATCATTGATGGAATAAAACACTTATTTTATAGGGTGGAGTGATGATCGGTTTTCTTATAGGATTAGAAGTGCAATTTCCATCAAAGTGTCTTTAATTTAGGAACTTAACTTCCTACCAATAGGATTTTAGCTTTATTATTTATTAAACCATAATATTTAAATAAATATCATATAATGATATACACATGGACCACATAAAATTTTTAAAAACTGAAAACAGAAAATAGTTTTTAATTATGAAACGTATTTTCTATATATATATATATATATATTATATATATATATATATATATATATATATATATATATATATATATATATATTTTTTTTTTTGAATAAGATAAAACTCTTCTAAAAATAGTATTCAAATATACCCATAATCTTTATTTATTTATTTTTACCTTTCTAAATTTCTTATTATTTTTTAGAATAAATATTTGTTTCAAACGCTACATAAGCAAGAGGACCTTCACGACTGCATGTAAACAAATATCAACTTGGTCCTGTTTACAAGAAAATATCATACACTTATATATAATGTATATATAAAAGTTTTTAACGCATTTTTTTTATATATTCAATTATTATTTAAAACACTGCGAAAAAATAATTGAAAATATCTTAAATTTATTTTGGAAATATGCTTTTAAAATAATTTAAAAAATTATTTTTCATCAAAAGTTTTCTAATTTTAAAAATTAATTTTATTTTAATGAATAAAAAAACTATTTTCAATAATGGTTTTCAAATAAATCCTGAAAAGCATGATAAAAGGCACAAGTTCTTGAGATATATATATATACTCCACCACCACTTTACATCTCCTCTTTATCTTAGGGGTGATGTAGTTCCAATCTCTCAATATATACACACACGCACACACGTATGTATAGGTTTTTAAATAGTGGGTATGAAAATCTATTAGGATAACTAGATAGTTATCAAGAAGCAAGAGTGCATGAAGAAAAGCTTTGCATAAGATTTGATTATTTGCATAGGAATGGACATAGCATTTGGTTGAATTATCAAAGGGTAGTAAATATTTGAAAAATAAATTGGTGTTTTGGTTGAAGAATGAAGGCAATCCTGTGAAGAAAAAGTTGACATTGGTTGTAAAAGATTTTGAACAAAAGAAAGGTGTCGACTTTGATGAGACTTTTCTTCTCAAGATGTTATCTATTTAGATTATTCTAGGACTTACAACAAGCCCAAACCTAAAGTTGGAACAGTTGGATGTTAAAATTGCTTTGATTCACGGTGATTTGAAGGAGAAAATTTACAACAACCACTAAGAAGGAAAAAGTGAACTTATTTTGAAAGTTTGACAAAAGTTAATATGGGTTAAATCAAGCTCTTTGGTAAGGGTATACAAAGTTTGATTTTTTAATGGTGACGAGACCACAGTGAAGGAGGAAATTTACATGCAATAAACATGAGGATTTAAATTAAAAGAAAAAATGAACCTGTTTTGCAAACTCGACAAAAGTTAATATGAGTTAAAAACAAGTTGCTTGGTAAGGGTATACAAAGTTTGATTCTTTTATGGTGAACCACGAATATAAAAGGACACTTAAAGATCATTGTGTTTATGTTACCAACTTCATGGATGGTTTTTTCATTGCTCCTTTATGATATGTCAATGACATGCTAATTATTGGAAAAGATGTTGGCAAGCTAGATTGACAAATTAAAGAAAGATTGGAGCAAATATTTTGATGTGAAGGATTTGGAACCTATGAAACAAATTATAGATATGTAAATTAAATATGATAGGAAAGTAAGGAAGTTTCCATGTCCATGACATGCTAATTATTGGAAAAGATGTTGGCAAGATTGGCAAACTAAAGAAAGATTTGAGCAAATATTTTGATGTGAAGGATTTGGAACCTTTGAAACAAATTATAGACATGTAAATTGAATATGATAGGAAAGCAAGGAAGTTTCCATGTCCATGACATGCAACTTATTGGAAAAGATGTTGGCAAGTTTGACAAACTAAAGAAAAATTTGAGCAAAAGATTTGACCTAATCTCTTGATGTGAAGGTATCTAATGAGCTAAGGTCAAATTCTTTATGACATTTGCAATCACATCTTATAGGTTTGCCTAAAGAGCCATCATTTGAGTGATTTATCTTTAAGCTTAAGAATGACATTATTATACCCCAATAATTTCAAATCTTATACAAAAAGGGATAAGATCGCCGCTTTCTAAGACTAAGATAAGTTGAAGGCAAAATTACTAGTTTTTTCTTTCTAAATATTTGCAATATGTCTCAAATTCAAGCTTGTAAAAACCATCTTTTTAAAACAAGAAGCAAAAGTTATAAAAGTACAAGATACTTTAAACACCACAAACCTGAATGAAATAAAAACAATTAGGGTAACTTCAGCTAAATTGAGTGAAAATGACGAGGTTTAGGTTAACCTCATATTTAACTACTCAAACTATAATATTGAAGTGTAATTTTTCGCTATCCATAAAAAATATATCACCAATTAGGTAATACCATATATGCAACTCACGTCTCATTACTTTGTACCTAAGTGTTATTTGTTTGTGTACCATATATGATACTAATCTTATTTATTTATGCTCAAATATCAAATAATGGGAGGTTTTGTTTGTTATGTTTGTTTGAAACACGATAAGGAGGATGTGGAGCATAGTTTTATTAACATGATTGACCCATCAATTCCATGTCTAAAGCTTGGAGGGGGCCACAAAGATATCCCCCGACGTGAGACAATTATGGAATTTACTTAGCATTCTCAATCCTTGTGAAATATAACATTATTATTGTGGCTTTTTCCCCTTATTTTGTTCCTTTTCTATGCATTTTTATGGTATATTGGGAGAATCTATAATAATAATAATAATAATAATAAATTTATCATTTCTATTTTAATTTCAAGAAATTATTAAAGAAAAAAAATAATACAAAAAGCGATTTTTTTTTCATATTTGATTTTATTATAAAAAGAAAAAAGAAAAAAGAAAAAAATACAATAAAAATTAATTACATAAAAAAGTTTAAATAAATAAAATGAATTTGAAAAAATATATTAAAATAATTTTAAATTTTAAATTTATTTTTTCCCTTTATTTGTTTCCTTTTACATTATGTCTTTATTTTTTTTTCTTATATTTTCCCTCTTCTTCTAGGACAAAACACCTCAAAAATTTTAATTCTATAAATTTATATTCATATTTTTGTTATTTTTCTTTTAATTTCTCCAATTTGAATTATATAATTGTTCATACACACATGTCCCGATTTTATATCATCACACTTGATAAAAGAAGTTTTAATTCAATTTTTTTATTTTAAAAAAAAACCAAAATCACAATTGATATAATATTTTAAACTAATTTTTAAAATAAAATATAAAACCGATGTTAGTACCTAGAATAACACTTGGAAAGATTAGGGTTGGCAATTTGTGTTCGTGGGTCATCTTCGTGTTGTGTGAAATTTTAAGTATTGTACTACTTATCTTAACCCAAAGCCAACACGAATAATAATCGTGTCAAAAAACATAAAGTCAAATACTACTTAACTATTAAAAAGATAACACATCATGTAACTCATTTAATAATTAGGTCATCTTATTTAATAATTAGATTGAGTTAGGTCTTTGATACGTCTATATAACTAATGTCATAACCACTATATTTATGACTCAATTGATTTATTTGTTTAAAAACAAGTTTAAAATGAGTTAAATATAAGTCAAATAGTTTAAAGATATAATTAAATTAATAACGAAATTATTATATGGGTCAATTCGGGTTAAATTCGTGATATGTATGTTTACTAAAAAAAATTACCTATTTATTAAATGAGTTATGTAGGTTGATTCGAATTTGATCTAAACACATTTATACTTTAACCAAAACTTACAAAAAAAATATTGGGTTCATATCGTATTGACGAATCGTATCAAACTTTGTCACTCCTGGGGCCAAGCGGACTCTCCATAATAATCATCACCCATCCCTTTAGTTAATTTGGCTTTTAATTTTCATTCTCAATCAATGTGAAAAAAATATATATATTTGATGTTTGATGTAAGGCTGCTGCTTTTGTCTCATAGTGGCAACACCAGACCGAAGTGAGGCATAATAATGAATTAATAACAAGCTAAAATATCCATAAATAGATGGTGAAAAGTTGGAAAATCTACTGTAAAGTCCTAACTGGATTCCGTATCTTTGGCAACAATGCCATCTTTTTACGTGGCCACCATGAGATAATCCAATGACAATTTTACTGGCCAATGCCCATCAATCTATTATTGGGTGATGCCTGCTGTTTAGTTTAGATTGGAGATGACATGCTTTTCTTTTTTATGTTCTACCCTGCTAAACCAAAA
Source organism: Vitis riparia (assembly GCF_004353265.1). Classification (NCBI taxonomy): domain Eukaryota; kingdom Viridiplantae; phylum Streptophyta; class Magnoliopsida; order Vitales; family Vitaceae; genus Vitis; species Vitis riparia. The sequence goes on along the minus strand of NC_048431.1, from coordinate 7,293,674 downwards.
TCAGAAATGAACTTAAAAAGAACACGGAAGATGTCACGGTATGTGGTCCGGTTTGGCACATTCCCCCAAAAACAGAAGAAAACAAAATTTATTGGAGATAGCTTATAGAAGAAAACAATACTCTTCGGATATAGCTTTTGAGAGAGATACACCTATTTAAAATGCAATCATTATTTCTTAAAATAACTCTAAGAAAACAGTTCGAGTCCCCTCAGGGCCACTGGAGGTTTATCCGGTCGTTAATTTCAGGGCTCCGTGGGATTAGTCGAGGTGCGCGTAAGCTGACCCGAACATCCACGGTTATCAATAAAATAACTCTAAGAAAACAGTAACATAATTTTTTTTTTTTTACCTTTCTAAATTTCTTATTATTTTTTAGAATAAATATTTGTTTCAAATGCTACATAAGCAAGAGGACCTGACTGGATGTAAGAAAATATCATACACTTATATATAATGTATATATAAAAGTTTTTAATGCATTTTTTATATATTCGGTTATTGTTTAAAACACTCTGAAAAAATAATTAAAAATATCTTAAATTTATTTTGGAAATATGTTTTTAAAATAATTAAAAAATTTATTTTTCATCAAAAGTTTTCTAATTTTAAAAATTATTTTTATTTTAATGAATAAAAAAAATTATTTTCAACAATCGTTTTCAAATAAGTCTTGAAAAGCATGATAAAAGGCGCAAGTTGGATATTTAAAAAATATATATATTTACTCCACCACCATTTTACATCTCTTTGTCTCAGGGCGATGGAGGTCCAATCTCTCTCTCTATATATATAGGTTTTTAAATAGTGGGTATGAAAATGTATAAGGATGGGACAAGCATAAAACCTACTCTACTAGTCGGTATATAATAATGCTTATTGATAGAAGAGAACTAGATAGTTATCAAGAAGCAAGAGTGCATAAAGAAAAGCTTTGCATAAGAATGGACATAGCATTTGGTTGAATTATCAAAGGGTAGTAAAGATTTGAAAAATAAATTGGTGTCTTGGTTGAAGAATGAAGGCAATCCTGTGAAGCAAAAGTCGGACATTGGTTGTAAAAGATTTTGAATAAAAGAAAGGTGTTGACTTTGATGAGACTTTTCTTCTCAAATGTTATCTATTTAGATTATTCTAGGACTTACAACAATCCCAAACCTAAAGTTGGAACAATTGGATGTTTAAATTGTTTTGCTTTATGGTGATTTCAAGGAGGAAATTTACAACAATAACCATAAGGGAAAAAGTGAACTTATTTTGAAAGTTCGACAAAAGTTAATATGGATTAAATCAAGCTCTTTGACAAGGGTATACAAAGTTTGATTCTTTTATGGTGAACCACGAATATAAAAAGACGTCTAAAGATCACTGTGTTTATGTTACCAACTTCATGGATGGTTTTTTCATTGTTCCTTTATGATATGTTAATTACATGCTAATTATTGGAAAATATGTTGGCAAGATTGACAAATTAAAGAAAGATTGGAGCAAATAATTTGATGTGAAGGATTTGGTGAAACAAATTATAGATATGGAAATTAAATATGATAGGAAAACAAGGAAGTTTCCATGTCCATGACATGCTAATTATCGGAAAAGATGTTGGCAAGATTGACAAACTAAAGAAAGATTTGAGCAAATATTTTGATGTGAAGGATTTGGAACCTATGAAACAAATTATAGACATGTAACTTAAATGTGATAGGAAAGCAAGGAAGTTTCCATGTCCATGACATGCAATTTGTTGGAAAAGATGTTGGCAAGTTTGACAAACTAAAGAAAAATTTGAGCAAAAGATTTGAGCTAATCTTTTGATGTCAAGGTATCTAATGAGCTTAGGTCAAATTCTTTATGACATTTGCAATCACATTTTATAGGTTTGCCTGAAGAGTCATCATTTGAGTGACTTATATTTAAGTTTAAGAATGACATTATTGCACTCCAACAATTTCAAATCTTATACAAAAAGGGAGAAGATCGCTGCTTTCTAAGAATAAGATAAGTTGAGAACAAAATTACTAGTTTTTTCTTTCAAAATATTTGCAATATGTCTCAAATTCAAGCTCGTAAAAACCATATTTTTAAAACAGGAAGCAAAAGTTATAAAAGTACAAGATACTTTAAACACCACCAACCTTAATGAAATAGAAATAATTAGGGTAACTTTAGGTAAATTGAGTGAAAATGACGAGGTTTAGGTTAACCTCATATTTAACCACTAAAACTATAATATTGAAGTGTAATTTTTCGCTATCCATATAAAATATATCACCAATTAGGTAATACCATATATGCAACTCACGTCTCATTACTTTGTACCTAAGTCTTATTTGTTTATACCATATATGATACTAATCTTATTTATTTATGCTCTAATATCATATATTTATAGTCTTATTTTATAAACTAGATTTTAAAATGTGTTATAAATAGTTTATATTAAAGTTAAATTGTTATCGATTCAGTATCTTAACATTTTTCTATTTAATTTTAATTGTTAAGCTAATTGCAAATAATGAGAGGTTTTGTTTGTTATGTTTGCGTGAAACACATTTTTATAAATAGTTTATATTAAAGTTAAATTGTTATCGATTTGGTATCTTAATATTTTTCTATTTAATTTTAATTGTTAAGCTAGTTGCAAATAATGGGAGGTTTTGTTTGTTATGTTTGTGTGAAACACGTTGAGGAGGATGTGGAGCAAAGTTTTATGAACATGATTGACCCATCAATTCCATGTCTAAAGTTTAAGGGGCCACAAAGATATCCCCAACGTGAGACAATTATGACAAGTATGGAATTTACTTAGCATTCTCAATCCTTGTGAAATATAACATTGTTTATTGTGGCTTTCCCCCCTTATTTTGTTCCTTTTCTATCCATTTTTATGGTATATTGGGAGAATCTATAATAATAATAATAATAAAATCATCGTTTCTATTTTAATTTCAAGATATTATTAAAGAAAAAAAAATAATACGAAAAATGATTTTTTTTTCATATTTAATTTAATTATAAAAATAAAATACAATAAAAATTAATTACATTAAAAAGTTTAAATAAATAAAATGAATTTGAAAAAAATATATTAAAATAATTTATTAATTTTAAATTTATTTTTTCCCTTTATTTGTTTCCTTTTACATTATGTCTTTATTTTATTTTTCTTATATTTTCCCTCAAATTCTTCTAGAACAAAAACAACCTCGAAAATTTTAATTCTATAAATTTATATTCATATTTTTGTTTTTTTTATTTTTATTTTTTTATTTCTCCAATTTGAATTATATAATTGTTCATACACACATGTCCCGATTTTATATCATATTTAGAATCAGACTTGATAAAAGAAGTTTTAATTCAATTATTTTTTTGTAAAAAAAAAACTAAAATCACAATCAATATAATGATTTTAAACTAATTTTTAAAATAAAATCTAAAACTAGTATTAGTATCTAGAATAACACTTGGGAATATTAGGGTTGGCAATTTGTGTTGGTGGGTTCTTTACGTTGTGTCAAATTTTAAGTATTATACTACATATCTTAACCCAAAACCGATATGAATAATAATCGTGTCCAAAAATATAAAGTCAAATACAATTTAACTATTAAAAAAATAACACGTTATGTAACTCATTTAATAATTATGTCATCTTATTTAATAATCAGATTGAGTTAGGTCTTTGATATGTCTATATAATTAATGTTACAACCAATATGTTTATGACTCAATTGATTTATTTATTTAAAAACAAACTTAAAACGAGTCATATATAGGTTAAATAGTTTAAAGATATAATTAAACTAATAACAAGATTATTATATGAGTCAATTTGGGTTAAATTCGTGATATGCATATTGACTAAAAAATTACTTATTTATTAAATGAGTTATATAGGTCGATTCAAATTTGACCTAAACCCATTTATACTTAACCAAAACCTATGAAAAACATATTGGGTTCATGTCGTATCGGTGAATCGTGTCAAACTTTGTCACTCCTTTGGACCAAGCAAGCTCTCCATAATAATGATCACCCATCCCTTTAGTTAACTTGGCTTTTAATTTTCATTCTCAATCAATGTGAAAAAAAAAAAAATATATATATATATATATATATATATTTAAATAATTGATAAAAAATTTAATATCTAAATTTGATAAGACCTAGTAGCATGAAGCATCTAATATGTAAAAAAGAAATCAAATTACCAATTAAATAAAATACATTAAGGTTGGGACGATCTTACAGTTGTTCACATAATTTGCATTAGGCAGTTACTCGCCATCCCATACGAATCTTAATGCTCAAAGATTGCCTAACACAACGAATCTTGAGGGCCGGGTTTAGTGCCCTGGGCCCAGTTTTATTCGAATTCGGCTCAATTACTGGATAATCGCTCGTTTCCATTTCTCTTGCCCCCTCTCTCTCTCTTGTTGAGCAACTGGTAAACTGATCAGATTTCACCTATTTGTTAACTCTTTCATTGTGGATTGTCAGATGTATATAATTATAATTTTTTTCAAGTTTTGATCTTTATGGATTTTGAACTGGTCATGGCTTTGATTTTTACATCTGGGTTCGTTGCCAATTATCTGTATTCACAATAGGCGCACACCATATGTTCGATAAAATGTCTGTACAACTTGTATTCATTTGCCCTTGATCTTTTAGGATCTTTCACCCTTTATTTGAATGATGTAATGCCAATGTGAGGCTGAAATATGTCTGTTTTGATCGGATTTTGATAGCTGATGATGATTGGAGGCGCCCGAGTCCGGCTTAATGGGTGGCAGCAGGCTGCTGTTGCTATGGGTTCGGCAATTGGCGCATTAATGGACCCGCGCCGAGCAGATTTGATTGCAGCTCTTGGCGAGACTACTGGGAAGCCTGCTTTTGAAAGGGTTCTGGAAAGAATGAAGAAGAGCCCGGAAGGCCAGGTAACATCATTCTCTTTTCTATATTGATTGAATTGTCAAGTTTAAAATTATACAGATTTTAGGTGGTACATGGAAATTAGCAATTATGCCATTGTCTCTGTCAAGCAGCTTGCTTTTCATTGTTTCCGTGAAATCATGATAGGTTGATGGGCTTGTGGCCAAGTTGCTATGAGTTGAACATTTTTGAAGCTATCCATATGATGACGTTTTCCTTGGATATCTGTTTGAATTAGGGAAAAAGTGGCTTTGTGTAAATAATTTGGTGTTTGTTGCATGATGATCGTGATAAATTATATTCGGTTTGGATACTTGATGCCACATTTGAAATATCCCAGCATGATTTGGTAGTTCTAATACATTCAACATGATACCTGTTTTGTGTTTTAAATTTCCATGTTTTTTGTATCTTTAAATGAATTTTATATTATGTGAGTTGAACATTTTTGAAGCTATCTATATGATGATGTTTTCCTTGGATATCTCTTTCAATTAGGGAAAAAGTGGCTTAGTGTAAATAATTTGGTGTTTGTGGCATGACGATCGTGATAAATTATATTCTGTTCGGATTCTTGATGCCACATTTGAAATATCCCAGCATGATTTGGTAGTTCTAATACATTCAGTGTGATACATGTTTTTAGTTTTAAATTGCCATGTTTTCACTATGTTTAAATGAATGTTATATTATGAATACAGAAGTTTACACAACTAAGAAAAACGGGAGTCTGGAGGGATTAGGGGGTTTCTTTTGCAGTGAAATTTGATTTTTCCCCTGTACCTGTCTTTGATTAGCTGAGCTGTCCAATAAAATGTAGAGCTGTTTCTCAGTTGAATGCATGGTTTCTTTAACTCAGAAGGGTTATAGATGAGAAGTTAGGTATGTACCTGTGGACTCAGGCAGGAAATTTGGTTAGAGGGTTGAAGATTGATGGACATCCATAAAAATATCAAGTCGAAGTTCATTTAAAGTAGAGGAAAAGATTTCATCTGGAATATGAATGTCTTTCTCACTGGAGGCATCTGACAAGTAGGTAGATAAAATGAAGAGAAACAAAAGAACTTGTGGGAAGGAAAAAACTTTTATCCATCTACATGCTTAAAAATACAGAGTCCAAGTTCATTTACAATAAGGGGAAAGATTTTATCTGGAATATGAATGCATTTCTGGCATTACTGTTGGAGTATATAAAAATGAAGAGAAGCAGAAGAACTTGTGAAAAGGAAGTAGTTCTCAATCCTTTATTTTTCGTGTGGTACTGTTGCTTTGCAAATTACCACTTCTAATGAAGGCCATTCATTCATTCTCTCTTTTTCCTTTTTCTCTTGGTCTTGAGTCATGAACATCTACAGAAAATAGTTGATTGTTTTGTTTTGATTTGTGTTTTCTTCACAACCATAACCAAGGAATCTCACATTTTGACAGGCTATACTCTTGGACAGACCACGTGTCATATCTGCAAGAGTGGGTCATGCATGGGATATGCCTGCAAACACATTTGGTGCTGCCTATGCGAAGTTCATGGGATCCAGAAACTTTTCCCCAGATGACCGGCCACCAGTGCGGTTCATGGAGACAGATGAGCTGGCATATGTCGCCATGCGTGCCCGTGAGGTGCATGACTTCTGGCACACCCTCTTTAGCCTCCCCACTAACCTAATTGGTGAGTCGGCACTCAAGGTCATAGAGTTTGAGCAAATGTTCCTTCCAATGTGCCTTCTATCTGTCATAGGGGGTACAGCAAGATTTAGCGAGAAGCAAAGAGCATTGTTCTTCCAGCATTACTTCCCTTGGGCCACCCGTGCTGGTATGCAGTGCACAGATCTCATGTGCATATACTATGAGCAGCATTTTCATGAGGATTTGGACGATGTTCGGATGAAATGGGGGATAGTTCCTGCTCCTCCTCCACGTCAATAAATGATGTCTGATCAGCAGCTGCTATACATGGTTGGATGGACAGGAGCAGTGTAAGAGTTATTGTTACCATTTTGGTGTTAAAAACTCAAAATTACTTGGCTGGATGTACAAACAAAAGCTTGTTACAACATTCTCAGGCGATGAATAAAATTGAACTTGTAGCCCTACATCAGACTTCATCTCTAATTAGTAAGCCTCGTGAGCTTGAGAAAGATGCAGAGCAAAAGAGAGTTAATCATCATGACCATGCCACAGAATTCCTAGCTTTAACAAGTTTCATTCCCATAGTGGAGTTGAATTTCTATTTAATATCACACTGTACTAATCACTTCAAATCACTTCAAGAAAGAGCACTTTGCTCATTGAGCTTGTTCTTGCATCTTCATTGTGGACTTTTGAGAATTGATTCCCATTGCGCACCAATAGGGAGAGGATTAAAAGCAGGATGGACCTTTAATGTGAATGATCGAGTTATTAATACCTGTTTGAAAACTATTATTGCAAATAGCTTTATGTTTTTCAACCCACAAGAGAAGCGTTTTGTCAACAAGTTGCTTTTTTAACAAATCGTAAGTGTTTTCAATTGTTTTCTACAGTGTTTTAAACATCAATTGAAATGAAATTTCATGCTATAAGCGTACTGTACAATTGAAAATATACTAAAGAATTGGTTTTTTTTTAACGCATTAAATAATAAATGATAGCTTTCAAATTTATGACATAATCATATTATTGGTAATTGGGAAATATTAAATATCAATTTATTTATATATATATATTTTTTATTAATTTCCATAATTTTTTATTTTACCAAAATTTTTATTGATGTCCATATACCCAACCATTGATATTTCCATAGATACAGATTCTCTTTTTTTTTTTTCTTTCATCCTTAGCCATTGGCTAATGGTTCTATGCTGAGTACAAAATTATTTCAATTTCATCCTTAACCATCCACCTCTCAAATCCCAGCCTTCCGACGCTCCAACTCTGAACTACACACTCTGAAAAGATATTCAGCTAAAACAAAAATCTCCCACCAAAGAAAAACGAATTCATCATAAATATTAGATAAAAAAAAAAAAAGACAGCATTCAAGAATATGGTTGTTTTTGTTGTCACTGATCTTGTAATAACAGGTTCTTACACATCTATGATAAAGCAATCTCAGTTGAATAATTCCAGCAAGACGCACCCCATCTATATATAACATTGCATGATCAACCAAATTTCCATTGCTTATGGAAGATCCAACAGACTCCAGAGAAATTGATAGCAGTACTCCTACCACAAACATATGAAGCATATCTCAGTTACCACCGCCGCCAAAGAGGTAGCCCAAGGATGATCCACCACCTGGAGCAGCATGGACTTTGGTTGAAGGCCGATCCTGCAACCAGGAAGGAAGTTTATCTATCATAATGAAACATACTTGTGCATATGTGATAATTAAACAGCATTTAGGTGACAAGCAACTGAAAAGAACCATTTGGTGGGGCATTTCTATGAATGCCTTCAAAGAAAATCAACTTTTAGATATGCGATCTTAAATGTTTTTTTCTTTCTTTTTTTTCTTTTTTAGGCCAACAAAAACAAAATGTATTAAACATTACCAATCAAAAAGCGGTGGCACACCTTATGTATATAGGTGGTATACAAGAGGCACCATTCCAGAACAAAAGAAGCAACACCAAAACAAAAATAATCAAAAACCACAATCAACTGTTCAAGTTATTAATAAAATCCAACAGAGAACCATAGTCCCTCGCCATCAAGGTTACCATTCCCAAACAGACTTGATAAGAATCTCTTTCAGCTTTTGGTCATGGAGCTCTTCCCATCAAAGACCCTTCTATTTTTTTCATGTCACACACACCAAAACAGGCAAAGAGGAGTCACACTCCAAACCTTCCTCCACCATTTATCCATACCCTTCACCTTCTACCCCAGAAGGAGCTCTTTACAGAATTTAGAAATACCCACTGCAGCCCAAAAATTGCGAACATGTTCAACAATTTTCTGGTTCTGTCACAACGGATAAGGTAGTAGTTTGCTGATTCCTCATTGATAAACTGCATATGTTGGTCATCAACCATCCTCTCTTCATAAGGACATCAATGGCTAGATCTTTCCCCACAAGCAACAAAACTTGTTCTCAAAGGGGCACAGGTGTCCCAATTTTCTTTAGCATGGAAAAGGACCTGATTCTCATCATAAAATGAGTGATTGAAAATTTCAGTTTGAAAGTCCCCTTCCTCCAAGTAAACTATCCTCATCTTCTGACACTTCACCTTACGGATGAGCCCATAAATTACTTCACAATCCCTAACCCCAATCTCGAAAATGTCTCCTCCACCCATAAGTCAGCTATTGTTGCATTCCTATCAAGAGCAATCCTCAATAGTGAAGGGAATGCCTCTTTCAAGCCACACTCACACACCTGTCTATCTAACCAGAATTGGTTCTGAGACCGTCCCTAACCAGAATATGGGTTCTAAGGCTGAATTCCTCCCATCCTCTTCTATTTGCTTTCCATAAACCCACACCAAAAGCTTCTCTTACCTTTAAGTGCACCAACCCCTCCTTGATATCTCTATATTTTCCTAGGATTATCCTCCTCCATAGGCTATTAGGCTCAAGGGCACATCTCCACAACCGTTTCCCATAACAAGACTTTGTTAAGAACATCCAACTTCCTAATATTCAATTCTCCACATATTTTATCTTTACACATTGTTCTTCAATTCATAAGGTGCAATTTTCTCTCCTAAAATGGAAGGGGGGTGGTGCTCTAAAGAAGTGAGGGGCAACTATGGTGTTGGGCTATGGAAGGCTATAAGGCTTTTTTGGGAGTTAATCTCTACCAAAACTTCCTTCTCAGTGGGGAATAGGAGAAGGGTCAAGTTTTGGAGAGATAAATGGTGCGGGGATGAGCCTTTATGTGTCTTTTCCCTTCTTGTTTGCTCTAGCTAGCTCAAAGGAGGCTTGGGTGGCGAACTTATGGTTGCACTCTTCTGAGGGAGGTGGATGGAACCCAATCTTCTCTAGGCCTCTCAATGACTAGGAGATTGGGACGGTGGAGTGCTTGTCAAGAATTCAAGATAAGGTGGTGGTTGAGGAGAGGGAGGACGAGGTGTTTTGGGCTGAAACAAAGAGTGGATCCTTCTCTATAAAGTCCCTCTATTCTACCCTTAAGGAAGGAAGGGTAGATCCTTTCCCATTAAGTGTTGTGTGGAATGCATGGGTTCCTACAAAGGTCAGTTTTTTTGTTTGGGAGGCAACATGGGAGAGGGTTTTGACTTTAGACCAATTGCAAAGGAGAGGGTGTTTTTTAGCCAATAGATGCTCCCTTTGTTATGTTCATGAGGAGTCGATTGACCACATACTCTTGCATTGTGGAAAAAGGCTATTATGGGAGCTCTTGTTCTCATTGGTTAGGGTGTGTTGGGTGCTTCACTCTACAGTTAGAGAGATCATGTTAGGGTGGCATGGCTTGTTTATTGGAAGAAAGAGGAAGAAAGTGTGGAGAGCAATGTCTTTTTGCCTCTTTTGGACTATTTGGAAAGAGAGAAATAGAAGATCTTTTGAAAATATGGAACTTGCAGTTTAAAGGCTGAAGTCTTTGTTTTTGTGCAGCTTATTATCTTGGGCTTACTTGTTTATAGAACATACATCTATGTCCATAGTGGGAGTATTCTTAATGAGGATCAATCTTCCTCCCCTCAACAACCACTGTTTCTTCCAAGGGGCCGGTTTCCCTTTGAAACTCTGTTCAACTGAATATCACACATAAGACTCATGAGATGCTCCCAAAGGCATCCCGAGATAGATGGAAGGTTCCTGACCTTACACCCAAACAATGAGGCCAATATTTTCAATTCTGCCATTTCACCAATTAGAATTATCTCCCTCTTCTACAAGTTCACTTTCAAACCTAACACAAGATCAAAACATATCAGAACCTATTTCCAATGTTTAACTGCATAAAACTGGCTGGAGGAAAAAAATAGTGTCATCTACAAACAATAAGTGTGTGACTTCCAATCCTGCTTCCCCTCTACCTTCAACCTAAAGCCACTTAGAAAAACCCTCTTACACTGCTTTAGAGATTAGGCAGTTCAGAGCCTCCATCTATAGAACAAACAAATAAGGGGATAGAGGGTCCCCTGACTTAAACCTCCACAACTTTGAAGAGCTCCATTGGAGAGCCGTTACTCATTGAAGAAATATAGAAGCAGATCCACCTCAACCATTTGGGTCAAAAACCCATTTTTTTCATTACCAAAAGGAGGAAGTTCTAGTTTACATAATCATAAACTTTTTCCATATCCATCTTCCACTCTAAGTCCACAATAGAGCTTCTGAAACTTGAACAGGTGTCTCTCCATATTAAGTCCCTTATGTCAAAGGACAGCTTTGCTGTCCACACCTTCCTTATTTTAGCCCTTCACACCTTCCTTATTTTAGCCCTCCACACCTTCCATATTTTAGCCCACACTTGCTGTCCACACCTTCCTTATTTTAGCCCTCCACACCTTCCTTATTTTAGCCCTCCACACCTTCCATATTTTAGCCCACACTTGCTGTCCACACCTTCCTTAATTTAGTCCACCCTTCTTTCCTTATTTTAGCCCACAATGTTTCCTTATTTCTCCATTGATTATTCTGTACAGTTAGCATATATTATTTGATAGATTATAGTTTACATGTATAGAGCTAGAATCATGCTGTAATTTATTTGTTTTTTATTTGCTTTCCATGTAAAGCATCCTTGTAAAGTCTATATATAATATACAAAACTCAAGGCCAAGGTATTCGGTCATTCACACAATATTTTGACATGGTATCAGAGCAAGGTTGCTAATTTTTCTTCCCTCAAATTCTTTTCTGTCTTTTCGGTTTCGGAGGTGCCTCTCGTATCTTTCGGTCAAGTCTGTGTTGATCCGTGCTGCACCCAACCACAACCATTTTTCTCAGTATTTCTGTGGTTGTTCAGTTTTCTTCTGGGATTTTTTTTGGTCCATCCTTTTGTCTCGGGTTCTATTTTTTTTCGGTCAAGTCTATTTATTTTCTATGGATTCCGCACCTCTGTGTGTTAAGTTTACAGGCATAAATTATTCTACCTGGGCATTTCAATTTGAACTTTTTCTCAAGGGAAAAGACCTTTGGGCTCATATTGATGGCACGGATGTTGAAAAACCATCAACTTTTGACAAATCTCAGGATGTTGGGTCTTCTCCTTCATGGGCTGTGCTTGATGCACGCATCATGTCTTGGCTTCTTGGTTCAGTGGAGCCTCATATTGTCACCCACTTGCGGCCCCATCGCTCTGCTCAATCTATGTGGGCTTATTTGAAGAAAGTTTATCATCAGGATAACGATGCTCGTCGCTTTCAATTAGAACATGCGATTGCCACGTTTCAACATGGTAGTCTTTCCATCCAGGACTACTACTCAGCATTTCTGACTCTTTGGCATGAATATGCTGATTTGGTTACAGCGGATGTTCCTATTGCTGCTCTTTCAACTATTCAGACTATTCACGCGACTACCCGGCGTGATCAGTTTCTTATGAAACTACGTCCGGAATATGAATCTGTCCGCTCCTCTTTACTGAATAGATCTCCTGTTCCCTCTCTTGATATTTGTTTTGGTGAGTTACTTCGCGAAGAGCAACGCCTTAGTACTCAAGCTATTTTGGAGCAATCTCATGGCAGTTCCGGGACGACAACTGTAGCTTATGCTGCCCAAGGCCGCGGACCACCTATGCATTCTAAAAACTTGCAGTGTTTTTGCTGCAAGGAATATGGGCATATTGCTGCCACTTGCCCTAAGAAGTTTTGTTCTTATTGCAAGAAGAAGGGTCACATTATCAAAGAATGTCGTATTCGCCCCCAGAATCGTCAGGCCCACGCATTTCAGACTTCGGTTATTATCCCTCCTGTAGCAACTTCTGCAACAGACGACTCTCCTTCAGCTGCGTGCTCTATTCCTACACCTCCTGCACCAGATTACTGCACCCCAGAAATGGTGCAACAAATATTAATTTCAGCATTATCAGCAATGGGGTTTCAAGGTAACAATTCTACTAAACTCTGGTACGTGGACTCGGGGGCCTCTAATCACATGACTAATAATCCCACCGCTTTGTGTCATGTTCGGCCCTACGCTGGTCAATCTTCCATTCAGACTGCCAATGGCAGCTCTTTGCCCATAGCTGCTATCGGCGATGCCTCCTCTAAGTTCACTGACGTGTTTCTTGCTCCTCAGCTTTCCACGAATCTTATTTCTGTTGGCCAATTAGTTGATAACAATTGTGCTGTTAATTTTTCTGGTAATGGTTGTGTTGTGCAGGACCAGGTAACGGGGAAGCCGATCGCAAAGGGACCTAAAGTGGGGCGCTTGTTTCCACTATTTTACCCGTTCCAGATTTTTCTCCACTTTCTTCTATTAAGTCTTTTGCTTGTAATAATGTTTCAGATCTTAGTATGGTGTGGCATCGTCGTTTAGGCCATCCCAATACTCAAATCTTATCTCATGTATTAAACTCTGATTTACCTGGTAATAAGGATCGTTATTCTTTATCTCTTGAGTGTGATTCTTGCAAACTTGGTAAAAGTAAAACTCTTCCCTTCCCTTTGCATGCAAGTAGAGCATCTCATTGCTTTGATCTTATCCATAGTGATGTTGGGGACCTTCCCCGGTTAGTTCACATGAGAAATTTAAATATTATGTGACTTTCATTGATGATCATAGCAGATTTACTTGGGTCTACTTTCTTCGCTCTAAATCTGAGGTCTTTCGTACTTTCACTGAGTTTTTAGCGTATGTTGACAATCAATTTTCTACTTCTATTAAGACATTACGCACAGATTCCGGTGGTGAGTATTTGTCTACTGAGTTTCAAGCATTCTTGGCTTCTAAGGGTATTATTCATCAACGTTCATGTCCCTCTACTCCTCAACAAAATGGAGTTGCCGAACGCAAAAATCGTCATCTTTTAGATGTGGTACGTACTCTCTTGTTAGAATCTTCTGTTCCATCCATGTTTTGGGTAGAGGCTCTAAAAACTGCCACTCACTTGATTAATCGTTTACCTTCTCAAGTCCTACATATGGAGTCTCCCTATTTCCGCTTATTTGCTAAGCAACCTAGTTATGATCACCTTCGTATTTTTGGTTGTGTATGCTTTGTTCATTTACCTCCTCATGAGCGACATAAATTATCTGCTCAATCTGTTCGATGTGCTTTCTTGGGATATAATATGTGTCAAAAGGGATTTGTTTGCTATGATCCTACATTACATCGTACACGTATTTCTAGGAATGTTATTTTCTTTGAAAATCAACATTTCTTTCCTATATCCTCTTCTACTGTGTCATTCCTTATTTTAGCCCTCCACACCTTCCTTATTTTAGCCCTCCACACCTTCCATATTTTAGCCCACACTTGCTGTCCACACCTTCCTTAATTTAGTCCACCCTTCTTTCCTTATTTTAGCCCACAATGTTTCCTTATTTCTCCATTGATTATTCTGTACAGTTAGCATATATTATTTGATAGATTATAGTTTACATGTATAGAGCTAGAATCATGCTGTAATTTATTTGTTTTTTATTTGCTTTCCATGTAAAGCATCCTTGTAAAGTCTATATATAATATACAAAACTCAAGGCCAAGGTATTCGGTCATTCACACAATATTTTGACACCTTAAACAGGGATTCTCAAACATAGACTGAAAAATAGTTGAGATTCCTCTCTTCAACTCTTCTTCCTCTGAAAGCCAGTCCCATTCACTTTAAGCTTAAGATTAACTCTCTTATGGGCATTAGCCATCCAATTGAAGAATTTATTGCTTTTGTCCCCTTAATATATTTTGAATAAATAACTAACCGCCAACAATCAAAATGCCTCCATTCTGACACAGAAGGAAGATGGCATCTGCTTTCTTATAAAATTGCCTAAAAACAAACTTCTCAAGGTTAAAACATTGTCTAGGAATTAACAAAAATAAAAAATAAAAATAAAAATTGATACATATAAACATTATAATATAGTTTAATTGCAAGTAGGCAATTCTTCCCCATCATTTTTGGTGGGTAATTTATCATTCATCATCTAAACACAGGACTGCAACTAGTAATTATTCATCGTATGCAGCTCATAGCATCTTCAATTCAGTCATGGTTGTCATATTGAACACAAAATTATTTTAAACTATCATACAGTTAGATGCTTTAAATGACTGCAGCCAATATCCACTTCATTCAAAGTAATCATTTATCTTATTCTCAATTTTCAAGAATACTAGACTTTAAACTACTTCTACCATGCATATTGTCCTTGTCGCAAGACAATCAAGTATAATACAACAAACGCTAGTCGAAACTATACATGCACTTGTATCACCAACTAGAATTAAGCGATTTTTTTTCACCAAAAGCTTCATGAAAACTTGCAAAACAAAGACCTACATTTTGATGAACAGGAGATATCGAAAGAAAAAGAAAAAGAGAATAATAACCCTTTTCAACTGCAATTCAAAACTAGCAGAACATCACAATTCTCCCTGATGATAAAGACCTGCCCTAGGGCTCCACATTCCAAATACCATAAACTAAACAATATCACTCTTGAATTTGCTATAAGAATGATGGCGCTCCAACCAATGGAGTTCTGTTCATTCTAAAGAAATGGATCTCAACCTAAAAATTATGATCAATTAAACAAAGAGCATAAGTTGTCATGACCTAGTCCTTTAAAAACTGATTTGACTGATTCACCAAGTAGCCTATTCTTCAGCATCAATTATCAGACTGCACCTTTTCCTATTTGCCGAAACTCTGCTACAGCCTCCAAATGGAGACGCTGCATGGACAACCAAATGCTGTACAACTTGCACTTAGGAAATACCAAACCTATTGTGATTAGAATCATACCGTGATGAAGTTGCCAGTGTTCTGACCATCTGCCCGGAAGTAGTTATTTGTGGTGTTACTATGGATACTCGTTGGAACCTGTTTAGTAACATCTATTGGTTGAGCAGCAGCAGTGGGTCTGGAGGATGGTCCATTATTTGCAGCATGCCCTTCAATTGGAGGAGCTGGGGCATTGTTTGACACTGGTCTTGGTGCCTCTCCACTCCCAAACAGGTAACTCAATGAACTCTGTCCTCCACCACTACTAACACCACGACCCATACTTGCCACTCCTTAGTATACAATATTCCAACTCTGAACACAACTCCAAGCATATGACAAGAGCCAATAGAGGGAAGTCAATAAATCAAGGACAAGAAAGAAGAGAATGTGAGAAGCTATAATGTTAAAGGGCTTTCACTGTGGGGAGTTGGTACATAAGGCCTCAGTTTGAAAGATTAGAAAAACACATTTAAACAGTTCCTTATTAATTTGTCATTAGGGTTGGAAAAAAAATATGGGTAAATAATAAAAGTCAGCCTTATACTTTTACCCATGTCTTAATTTAGCGACACAAGCTTTTGTTTTTTTAGGCAATGTCAATGTCAACTATACGCTATACCCTAATGTCAAACAAGTCCTTTTGTTAAGATTTTCACAAAAAATTGATGAAGAAAATCATGTGACAAGCACATAAACAAATTAGACACAAATAAACATATCATATAAAGCTCATACAAATGTATATGTGATTGTCCTATAAGTTTTTCCATCAAATTCTGACAAAAAATCTTAGTACAAGGACCTATTTGACGTTTGGGCATTGTTTAGGAGTAACATTGCTTCAAAAAAAATTAGGGGCTAAATTGAGACATGAGTGAAAATCAGAACAAGGATGATTTTAATATTTTACCCAAAAATAATATTAAAAGAGAAGATGAAAATCAGAACAAAAAAATAAATGGATGCAAGAGTTATTTCCACAGCAATCACGGCAACTGGAATTGTAGAAGTGAAAAATATTTAATATCAGATTTTTTAAAAAGTAAGGAAACAAAAGTTAGCATAAATCTTCACTGAAACTGCCTATACACTCTGCAAGGTCTTTAAAATATGCCTAGGTTAACTATAGCAGCATAGATGGGCTCCGTTATTATGCATCCACAACTCAACTGTTCCTACTGCACTAACAATGCTCTGATCAAACCTGTCTTAAGGTAAACCAACAGGTTTATGAAACAGCACTTAAAAAGTCTAGACTATTTTGCCTACTAGAAAAAAGCAAAATTTAAATTTATAATATATATTAAAGAAAGAAACTGAAATGTTGGTTCCCTAAATTTTCTCTTCACCTTATTTTTGGTGTTACTTGCATTCAAACTATAACCTCTAGGCAGTGGGAAGTTAATCACTTATCAACCCAGTCAAAGATCACAAAAAACATTATCACAATACAGATGAAGAGCCACCATATCTCAATTGAATATCACTTGTTAACCCAGTCAAAGACCACAAAAAATCATTATCACAATACAGGAGTCACCACATTTCAGTGGAATATTACGCACTACAATTATAAATCACTATTAGGTTAGCATCTTACAAACACACTAAAATAAACCCTTCTTGTTCTTGTGTTGCATAACTGATAGCTTCATCTAAGTGACAAAAAAATGGAAGAAGAAGAAGATGAAATTCTATGTTTATATGTTCAATCATTCAGCTCTTTTCAAAAAATAAAAATAAAACAAAATCACAAATCCACACAAGAGAAACATCTAACCGCATAGAATTACCACAGAAAGCAACGACATTCAAAAACAAACGCAAGTCTCTGCACAATCATTAGTCATTAGATGATTAGATGATTAAAATTTTAAAGAGCGTATTAAAATAGGTATGCAGCAAAATTCACATACCCATAAATAAGCAATAAACATCTCTGGCATTCATAGGCAGTTTCAGCATGCATAAAACTAATACATAATTTTAGAAAAAAAAAAATATATGAGAAATAATTATAAGTTTACAGCCTTCTTCACTCATCACCCATCAACCGTCACATGCGATTGATTGACTCAGGGACAGCCATACCAATCCTCAAGATTGCTACAGCCACCAGGCGGCCTGCACCACCAAGTAAGCATTATCCCATGGCTAGAGTGAACTAGTGCCTTTCATTGTTTTGGAGTAGCCAAGTCCATTGAAACAAGTCAACAAGTCCCCCACCCTGAAATGGCGGCCAGCATACAGCAGCATATGGACAAATGTTGAGAGATTTTCCAATATTCCACAAAATTCCCCTCTTGCATTGCCCAATTCCAGCACATGGACAAACCTTTAGAGACTTCCCAATACTCCAAAATGTTCCTCCTTCATCATTAATGGATAGACCAGGATCAGGTTTCAGTCAAATTCCACCACCTGGATGCATCCCGTCATAAATAGCCACAACAAAGCAAGAAGCAGGAAAGATTGAAATCCCCTAGCCTCTCCATGCCTATAAAAAGATATGAATACATCCGAGAGCAAGGTAAGAATTAGAATGTCAAGAATTGGATGAATTCCAAAATAGGGCAAGGTGAAATTCAAGATGAGTTTAGCAACAACCGCATCTATAGCATTATGAAAGGTACCAAAGCACTGAGTCATATTCTTACCCATTCAATGACACCAGATAATCTAATTCTGCACAGCATAGTATTGAGGAGCAAGTTCAGGTAGCCACAAGAAATCGATTCTAGTTATGTTGCGAATGTAACAATGATTAGTTTGCACTAGTTCATTGAAAATTATACACTCTGGCTTTGTCCGGAATAACACAGAAGAAGGATGGATCCGCACCGACTGACCACTTGCCAATGCCCTGTCATTTGATTACATATACATTTGAAGTTTTCATTATGCAAGGAAACAGGGAAGCATTTCCACACACAAGCACACCCATATATCTAACATGAGCAACAATTTAGAGAGGTTAGAGGAATATCTTTTCTACAAAGATCATTTGTGAAAAGGTTGTAAACAGAAGTGGAACCATGAAGCACCAGCCAAATTGAATCATAGAACTTTTTAAGGTGAATTCATACCTGTATGTGCCCTCAGGTTGCTTCAAAGCGGCATTGAGGAAGAAGGAAGCAGCAAGGCATCTGCGAAACTGAAGCATGTCATCTCCACAAGAAGCAACACAAAGACCCATTTGTTCAGCATGTCGTCGAATTTGACTGCAACAAGGGACAGAATAAACTTAAGAATGCATATCTAGAAGAATGACTGTGTATTAGATGCTAAGAATCACATGAAGGTGACATAGAAAACCCTCCTAAGAGGATCTTTTCATGTGTGAGATCAACAGGTCAGAAATGTAGGGCTATCTAGTCCTTGATACACAAGCATATCCCTCTTTTCACAAAGACAACAGAATAGAATAAATACAATAAAACACTATAACTTAAAACACATAAATGATTGAATATATCTAGCTAACCTGTGAATGTCACGAGCATGCCTCAGAGACCGACTATTGATGAAATTTTCTTTGCACCACTTTCTCAATTTTTTTTCAGTCTTTTCTTTATCATTTCCCTGCTTGATCTTCTCTACAAACTCATCAGAGGCCCGGTATACATTAATCAAGGTAATATGGTCCCCCTCTGGACTTGAAAAGCATTTCATCGCAGTTCTCGCCTGGCCAACAATGGAAAAAATAATTATAAAAGCATTTTTCAATCAAATAAAATATTTCAATAAAAATAACAGAAAAATAATAATAATAATAATAATAATAATAATAATAATAATAATAATAATAACAATAATAAGAGGTATTAGCATAAGAAAATAAACTATGAAGTCTAAATTAATCATTTCATAACATGAACAAGTCAACAAGGTGAAGGAGCTCCAACAGTCCTCTTGACCATAGGATGATAAAAACCCAGGAGAAGCTAACCATTAACAAAATCAACAGTAAGTGATTTTAAAAATTGCCAACATAGTTCAAGGTTCTAAAATCTAAACACCTAGTAGTTGCCAAAACCCATGGTCCTAATACAGAAATATATCCTATCCAATCCACTCATAATAGCACCAGCCCTTTCTTTGCCCTTTTTGCAATTCCATCAAATCTAATTGCTCTATGGCCTTGGCTAAATCAATTATCAACAAAGTGTCTTAATGCAGATAAAACCCCAATAGAGTACCTACTTGTATTTATTGTGTCAAACTTATGATAAGCATAACAATAACACATTGCTACTCAGAATGCACATACCTCTTCTAACTTCTCACGAGGGGTATAAAAAATAGATTCCACTGAGAGCATTGCCAC
The DNA here is from genome assembly GCF_004353265.1 of Vitis riparia. Lineage (NCBI taxonomy): Eukaryota > Viridiplantae > Streptophyta > Magnoliopsida > Vitales > Vitaceae > Vitis > Vitis riparia. The sequence continues at coordinate 7,273,563 of NC_048431.1, read as the reverse complement.
AGCTATCAACATTTCTTCCAAACAGTTGAACTGACTAGCTAGGATGAGAGCTTTGGAATAAACAGGGTCTAAAGGCAGACGAGCCATTTGATGCCCAATAGGATCTGACAGCTTAGAATCATCTGTTATAGCACCTAGCAAGAACAACTGCTCCAATGATTTGACAATAGCCATCCTGTTAAATGCATAAAAATTTCAGGAAGTGATAAATTTCTTTAATTGATGTTATAGTGCAAATTCTACAACATTAGAACAGGTTCAATGGAGAAAAATCAGAATAGCCAATTGCTCCCAGGAAGAGAATAAAGCGGACAGCTGCAAAAAGAAGTCAACAAATAACTACTCTCTCTGACCCAAGTAAAATATAACAAAAGAAAACAGAACGTAGATTGATAAAACTACAAATCCATGAAGAGTAGGGATATATAAATCCATATATGGTTTACACATGGACCAACTAACATATGTTGGTACCAGAGGTGCACCTTGCTTGATAACATAGTTTTAGTTGACAAGACCACAGTATGGGTGATAGCAAGTTTCAATTATCATGCAAAGCCTCCAAATAAAAATGTTCTAACACAAGTATACCATATGCAATGAAGATTCACCAGAATAAAGTTTATGTTTACCAGCTTACCACTGGAAAAATCCAACCCAGTGCAGAAAGCTGCTCAAATCCAACCCAATCAGCAAGAGGTCAGGTTCAGAATAGATATCTGGTACCAATCTACCCAACTATCATTTTCAATTTAATTCTGACTTCTTAAAATTTTAAGTTCATTCTTAAATGCCTTTTAGACTTCTAATTCAACTAAGAAGATGCAATGGTTTCAAGTAGACCTCCTAAAGATGGTTGGCTTCAGGTTGGGGGATCATAAAGGCCCATATTTGGTTTGAATGTCAAAAGACATGAATCAAGACAGCAAGAAAAGTCACGATGAAATAGTCAAACATTATTAAAAAGCAACAAAACTGGCCAGATATTGACAACCCAACCAAAATAGTCCGGCTTAGAGCTTGGTTGAGTTAAAATAACAATGGCTCATCAATAAACATGCACTTGCATGCATGCATGTAAAGTTGCTGGAAAATTTTAACCTTGATGGTTTTTCCAAGAAGTCGAACCCAATAATATCATCCACACCTAAAGCCTTAAGCTGCAAAATGACATTTGAGAGGTTGCAACGCTTGATCTCTGGCTCTGTAGAATCTGCAAGTTGTCCAAATTCACTCTCTGGGTAGAGCCGAAAGCACTTCCCAGGTCTTTCACGCCCTGCACGTCCACTGCAATGAGAAAACTTCAATAGCCATCCCAGGGTATTGATCACATGCATTCTTTTAAAGATGTATCCAAGACAAAATTGGATCATAACCATGGTTGAATTGGTATACTATCAACAGAATGTGAAGCTTAAATCTCATTACCATCATTATTATCACCACACACACAACAGTGGAAACATACGAACTTATGTTTTTTTCAGCGGTTTAAGAAAAGTGAAGCTTAAATCTTACAATCTACATAATAAATAAACAAATAGCTACTCAAATACTTAGCAAACAAAGATAACTATATTTCAAAAGCTAAGCGTGCACTGGTAGTAAAGTTTGTCGCTCTCAAGTACCTGTTCATAAGGAATATGTGCATAGTGAATTTGTTAGTTAACTAAGAAAGAAGTAATTTCCTAGTAACTGAAAATTTGCATGAATCATCTAGAGCATCCCAAAATCAACTCAAACAATTGAGATCCATTTATGTTAAATTTTCCCACATAGATATTCCCCATGACAGATTTGAGTCTGCCTACCTCCTTTGAAGAGCCTGTGCTTTTGACGTTTTAACAATATCCAATGACTCAATCCCCGTATGTGCATTGTAAGTGCGCGCTTTCACCACTCCAGGATCTATAACATACTTGATTCCAGGAATTGTAACCGATGTCTCAGCAATATTTGTTGCCAATATTACCTAAAAAAAATAATTGAGCCAAATCAACTGCAAGCAATACTTGGATGCATGAGAACTTTTTAGAATAATGCATTAACAGGACGATATGACTCTGAAAATGTAAAGTACATGCAGAAATTTTGCCTATCCTATTAAAAGTTTTAAGCTTTCAAACATCAACCACAGAAGGGACCATTAGAGAAAAGGGGAGAATATGATTTTTCTTTTCTTTTTGAAGAGTTCTTTTTAAAGAAAAGGAAAACAGGGGAAATGATAAAAAGCAATATAAACAAAACAAAGTATCATAAAATTCTTTTACTAAAAACTAAAAGCATCTGCAAACATGCAACACTTTCAGAATTAACAACCCTAAATATGGCATAAGAATGGTGCAAGCTATCTAGGCAACTTTAAGTTGATGCTCACATAGGGTTGAATATGGTGTACACACAAATTTCTTTTCAAGAAAAATTTTGTAGTCAAATAGAATTTTATTAATCTAAAAATGATGTGAGTGCAATCTCTATCATGTCCTCTACTTATCAAAATAAAATAAAATATCTATCATGTCCTCTAATTCTTCCTTTCATGCTTGTCAATTGAGGGCTTGAAAATGTTTGATCTCAAACGAAGAGTTTGTTAAAGATTTGATATCACAAGAGCTTACCTTAGGCCTTAACTTGATGTGGTTTGAGTCTTGATTTGACTTGGGCTTTGACTAAATCTCCTCAAATATTATGTTTAATATTTGAATAATATTTTGAAAGGTTAAGATTAGTTAAATATGGTATTCCAAATCTCCCTAAATATTAACTTTTAATTAGGGAATAATATTTCTCAAATATTAAAAAACAATTCAAATATGGTATTTCTAGTCCATATAAATAAGGCTCACTCCAAAGCTCTCAAGACAATTTAGAAGACAAGCTACAATTTAGAAGATAATCAAGAAGGCAGAAGTTGGAGTGAAACTCTTCAAAGGAGATTAAAGTTTCTTCAAATATTCAAAGAAGACTTCAAATCATCTTCGAATTTTCAAAGTTTCTTCAAAGAAAGTTAATTTATTTTTTTAAGAAATTAAGAATTAAGGTTCTTTGAATATATTGCTCATTTTTGGCGCTTTTCAATATTTGCCAATAAAAAAAACAATTTAATTTTTTAAAAGTGCCTTCGAATGATCAAGATCTTCAAAGCTTTCAAGTTTCAAGCTTCAAAATCCAAATCTACAAAAAGACCTATTCAATTTGAGATCAAACTGTTATTCAAGTCATTTTTTTTGCCCAAGCCACGCAAAGGTCCAAACTATGCCAATGCTCAACTCACCTAAGACCAAAATCACACCAAGACCCAAGTCAAGCTAAGGCCTAAGTTAAGTCAACGCCCAAATCATGCTAAGACCTAAGTCAAGAAAAAGCCTAAGTCACGCCAACGCTCAAGTCAAGCCAAAACCTAGATCAACTCAATACTTGAATCACATCGAGTCAAGGTCTAAATTGTGACATCAAATCTTCAACAAAACTTTTCATTCGAGATCAAGGTTGTTTAGATCCTCAATTGACAATTACAAAAGGAAGAATCAAAGGACATAATAGATATTGTATCCACATCATTCTTTAAATCAATAAAATTTCAATTTGACTCCAAAATTTTTCTTAAAAAGAAATTTGTGTGTTCATGGAGCAAGCTATCTTTTTCATGTCCCTCCCAAAAGGTGGAACTCTTGGTGTACTCAGATGGAAAAGTAAAGCTCATGCAGAAGCTTCAGGCACGGGTGGGTTCGCAAAAGAGAGAGGGAAAGAATAAAAGTGGGGCTACTATGGAGCTGCTATGCCAAGCTAATCTGCTAGAATAGGAGAGAGAGCTATTTGGCACAGTGAAGACATACATAGCTGAATTAGTTGCCCAAATCTCGCACGAGCTACAGATCAATAGCTCAGTTAGGGGATAAGTCAGACATGCTTGGTAATGCTAACAAAATGCTTTACTGGACTTCATCATGATGTGATGTTGTTTAATTACTCTGAAGGAAAAAAATTCCAAAAATCCATTGTTATTTCACAAAACATGTTGGTAAACTTTCCATTTTAATATGAAATCAAACCAGTTTCTGCAGCAGTTTTTGAGGTCAATTGAGCTCTCCTGTATGAGACTGCCTGAGCAAAAACCCAGTTCCATCAAGGGATGTTAGAATGAGAAATTAAGGCTTCCATTTTAACAAGTTGATATGCAAAATCCAGAAAGCAAACAACCAAATTTTCCCTTACTTTCAAAGAAGAAAAACTTATGCATCCAATCAAGCAGAGATTAAGTCAACTATAATTTCTGAAAATCTCCAGCTCATAAACCTTATGAAAGATAGATCGCCTGCATGATCATACTACCTTACGGAACCCAGCTGGAGCTGGCATGAAAGCTTTCATTTGCTGTTCTGAGGGGAGAGATGAGAATATGGGAACAGTTAGAAGCTTTTGACTTCCTTCAGGTAATTGCCGAAGTCGCTCTTGCACAAGTCTCTCAACAGATTCAATCTCTTCTTGCCCAGTCAAAAATACAAGTATATCACCAGGGCCCTCCTCCAAATGAATCTAAAAAAATAGAAGATAAAAACACACGAAGAATGATAAGAATAAACTTCAAATATAAAGAGCAAGCAAATGAGGCTTAAGGACGGATAAAAATGCATTCCACAGTAGTAGAGTATACTTGGTTCAGGTCAAGCTAAGGAAAAGATTTGTTCCTGAAAACCCACAACACCATCTAGAAATAGAACTGAAGAAGCTAGACTAAGTGATATGTATCACAGTAAAGAACACAAAAATATTGAGTGAATGACAAACTACCATGTGAAAATATCATAGATAGACATTCACAAAAACACATAACAAGCACATTATAAAACTAATTGGCAAATAGAAATGAAACAAGTCACTGGTGTAAGCTCAGATTGAAAAACATGAAACTTGCAATGACATGTTGAGATGATGAAAAGAGCTACTGGAGAAGAGCACTGGTCAACAACCTGAAATATAGTAATTAAGGCTGCATCTACATAATCTGGCTCAGCATGATGGGTATAAAAAATATCCACAGGAAACTGTCGCCCTTGAATGTATACAGATCTTGCACCACCAAAGTACTCAGAGAAACCCCGTGCATCCAAGCTGGCAGACATTATGATCAACTTCAAGGAAGGGAATTTTACACCTTGGCAGCTCTTGAGAATACTGGCACAGTTAGCATCATTTTCTCTCTTCAACAGTTTGCCATAGTTTGCCTCCGTATTTTCAATATTAAGACATTTATTGATAGATCTTGACCTTGCATTTTGTACATTTTTCAATAAGCCCAACAACACATCAGTGTGAATGGTTCTCTCATGAGCTTCATCAACAATGATAACTGAATACCTAGAGAGAAATGGATCCAGTAATGCTTCCCTGAAAGTGTATCAAGTTTCACATCAGTTTCTACTCAATAATAGCTCCACGAAGAAGCTTCAAAATTAAAACAAATAAATCTTGTTTTTTTTTTTTTTCTGATTGGAACAAATAAACCTTGTTCTAACTACACTATTTTTAATGTTTTGAACCCCTTTAACTACCTTTACAACACAAATCCAGCTTTACCCTGATATCATGGAGTGTCTTCAGTCCCTGCCACTTTCTCTTTGTCTCGTACCTATACACAAATCCAGCTCATTGTATTTATCCACAATGAGCTGTATTTTCTTCCCAAGCCCATAATTTTAAGCTACCACCATTTTTACAAAATAAATAAATAACAAGGATGTTTTGGTATACATATTCAAAGGTCCTAACATCTCTTTCATCAATACAAACATATATCTTAATATTTTGTGATTCTAGATGCATCTGGATCCCAATGATGCTCGAGACCTTTATTCATTCAATGAAGGAATTTCAAATAAAGACCATACATGAACAAGGTAGTCCACGCACAAGTTTGTTCAACATGACTAGATAATGAACATTTAGAAAAAAAATTGTTGCAAACCAACATATCCCAAACAAAGTCGTGTGAAATTTTTACCTTAGTAGCAATCCATCTGTCATATACTTGATCCTCGTTGAACTAGAAGTAACATCCTCAAATCTTATGGAATATCCAACCTTTTGACCCAACTCAACACCACACTCTTCAGCTACCCGTTTTGCAACAGTGACAGCTGCAACGCGTCTGGGTTGAGTGATCCCAATGATTTTTCCATCATGACAAAATCCACCATGGAGTAGAAACTGAGGTAACTCTGCATAAATATTATTACAACAAAAGCTTTAGAGAGAAATAACAGCTACTAGAATCCAATTTTGTACCAGAAAAAATAAGATAAGAAGGAATAATACAAAAAAGAATACAGCACAGACAGCATCAGCAACATTTATTTCTTGTTTCATATTTATAGAAAGCAGAAACATCATAATAATAAAAGAAAGGTTACTCTGTTAGATGAAGTATGAATATAAATAAACATTTGAGAGCTTTAATTAAGCCATTCTACTATTGCTGCAAAGTATGGAGCCATATCTCATATTCTGAAGAGGATATAAAGAAGATGAAAGACAAAAAATATGCCATGTTCCTCAGGCATAAGTATTTCTAAGAAATGGCCTGAACAAACCAGCCATCATAGGTCAAACCTATTTTTATAGCTCCTAGACATATTGAGGTTGCATTGAAGTATAAAACAAAGACAGTTTCATGCAAATTATTAAACAAGGGATCAAGACAAGAGGAGCAAGAAAAGAGAGATATTGCCCATGATCATAACAATGCAATAACCATTTGCTTGCACAGTAGAGAATATGCCAAGCCCACTACCAACAGTATGGTGCATAACAAAACCATAACACCATAAAATCCTATTCAGAGATGTTCAGTTATTTGGAAGAAACCAATTTTGATTACCATAATACAAGATATAAAAACTTACGTGTTGTTTTTCCGCTTCCAGTTTCACCAACAATTATCAGTGTGTCATTCTTTTGGACTTCCTCCACAAGTCGTTTCTCAACTAAGGAAATCAAAATAAAAAAAATATAATTACAAGTGAACCTTTTGAGAAACAATATTGAATAATAAAATTTCAAACTGAAAAAATATAGGATTTATTTGTTCTTTTTTCTGATAATAGTTCTATAATTTGACAAAAGGCCGGAAAACATCTCCCTTTTTATTCTTGCAACCAACAGTATGTGCCCACTGCAATACCTAACAGATTAGAATTGATATAATCACGATGACATAAAACCTCATCTTACAGCAAAGAGCCATGGGCACATACTTTTCTTGATTTCATATTCCATTGAAATAAATAAAGCCTATGCCACTTTTGATGAAGAAACACCCCTATTGTCCTAGTTCAATACAAGTTCCTAAAATTTTCTTTGGTTTCCAGTATCCCTCCCACAAAACGCACAAAATGCATTACAAAGTGTCCTTTCAATTTTGATGATTACATAATATCCATTCACAGCTCACCAACCACACAAAAATGCAAGCTTAATGGAAGCAAAAGAACAACTGCTAAAGACTAAAAAACATTTACATGTCTGAATTATTGCAAAGCAGAAGCATCCATCCAACACCATATCTAACTCAACAAGATCCCCCAGACAATATCCAAGTACCTTTTAACCTTGTTATCCAATGAGCATTATTTTTCTTTTGCTTTTTATTTTCTCTACATATCATTTATAAAAGCATGGCATTATTGATCATTCTTTTTTTTTTTTTTTTTTTGATAGGAAAATAAGAATTGTATTAAAAGAAACAAAGTATACACGTCGTATACGAAGAAAAAATGACAAAAAGGTGCGAAGACACAAAAACCCACTACCGCACCCTAACGTGATCCTATCCAATCCACAAAGTCTAACAATGATAAAGATCCGCCCTCAATGTACAATCTAACTCAATCCCAAAATAGATACAAAAAAGAATTTTTAATTGTTTGATCCGTGGTTTCAAAGTTGTCAAAAGCCCTCCAATTTCTCTCTCGTCATAAAGCCCAAAACATACACAACGGGGGAGCTTTCCAAGCCTTCTTCCTCTTTTTACCCACAAAGGACCCGTGCTAACTCAAAAGGACCTCTCTAACTAAACAACTCAACACCCACTGAAAGCCAAAAAGTGCAAAGATCAACTACCATAACAAACGAGCTTTCAAACAATGGATGAGAATATGGTCACTAGTTTCTTCTTCTTCCTTACACAAGTAACATCTATTAGGAATCCTCCAACCCCTCTTTTTGAGTTGATGCAGAGTCAAAATCTTGGCCCAAGTTGCTTCCCAAGCAAAAAAGCTAATTCTCGGGACCACCCAAGAATTCCAAACAATACCATGGGGGAACAGTTCCACTTTTCTATTGGCCAAGGAGGAGTAGAAGGACTTAACAAAGAAAGCACCATCCTTCACAAGCAACCATACCATGGCATCATCGGTCTCCACAAACGAGGGGTGTGCTGACAATCTCCCCAAGAACTTGCACCTTCTCTAGCTCCCAATCATGCAGTTGCCTCGTAAACCTAGGACTCCAACCACCATCCTCCCAAAGGTCACTCACCTAAGCATTATTGATCATTCATACCAAAAACTTCCATTCAAACACCAAAGCAAAATAAAAAATAAAAAATCTTACTAACTCAAATAAAAGAAAATAATAAAACACAAGAAACTTGGTAGAAGATAGCAAGAAGACATCAATCATTGTGATTAATATAATTAAACACCAATTTCTTGATAGATTGAACTATACAAAAGAGTGCCAAAAAAAAAGGTAGTATATGAGCATTATCTGCAATAGGAAACAAATAAATGAAGCCAATATAAGTTACATAACACATGCAACAATCTCAATTAATACCTGAAGCTATTGGAAGAGCCTTTCTCTGTTGTTCAAGCCTTTGCTTCCTGTATTACAATCCAAATCAAATGATCCAAAGTTTGGATGATAAGGGGAAAAAAATAAGGAAAAGAAAATAAACCAAAGTGTCAAAAGTTCAAAGCTTCTTATTATTTGTCAACCTAGAAAACAAAAACTCCCACAAAACAAACACAATAATCCAAAGATATGGTTAACTAAATTGAGGAGGTTAAAATTCAAAACTAAAATTTTCCTTCTTTCCTAAACTAGGAATAGAAAATTTTATAATTATTACTATTATTACAATTATTATTAGTAGCAGTATTAGTATTGTTAGCATTATTATTATTATAGGACGAGAATAACTAGAGAAAGGTAAAAAAAAAAATTTGTAAGACAAGAATAGCTAGGGAAAAGGAAAAAATATATGTAACCTCCATTAAGATTGAAAAGAAAATATAATCACCCTCAAACCATATGAATATCAAGGTTTGGCACCTGAGAAAACAAAAAAACCCCTCTCAACTAAAGGATACAACTACATAGTTTAATTGAGCCGAATTGACTCAAATATAAATGCTCTTCCTTCATTTTCTTTTGGTTGGTTTTGTATGCCAAAAAGCATGTGAGAATATGCAGAAATCATAGTGTGAAGTGACAAGTTTTAGGTTTTCTTCACAACCACAGACCAACCTTGCAAATGAGACAACTCCTGCATCACTGAAAAGAATCTTGAGATTAAGTCTATGGGTGGTCAGTGTGGAATTACTGCATCCACCATGAGCCATTGAAGATAGCATTAAGCTTTTCTTACAGAGCAACTCAAAAACAATCAACTTTGTGAAACCTTGATATCTAAAATTTTGTTTGGTTCATGGAATGCTGAATTAGGAAAGATTATCCACCTCAGCTTTCTAGATCACGCACTAAGGTGGCGTTTATTTTTTATCTGAAATCTGAATAGACCTTAATTTGAACTTAAATCTGAATAAAGGTTGAATTCTTTTAAATTTTAAGTTGTTTGTCTTTATTAAAGTCTGAGCCAATGTTGTTAATTATAGAGCCAATGTTTTTTATATATATATATATAGATAAAACCACATTCATTAAAAAATAAAAGCGCCACTAGGACACACCAAAATACACGGTACGTATACAAATAGCACAAAAAACAAAAAAAAAAAAGCCCCAACAACAACACCCTCACTAAAAAAGAACCTAACCACTCAACAAAATCAAGTAAAGATATAGAATTTGTCCCTATGTACTGCTTTACCCAAGTAAACAAAATTCTAAGAAAGACCATATTCAAAAAATGAGTTGAATGCTCCTCGTTATCAAACACCCGAAGATTCCTTTCCTTTGAAACCATCCAAAAAATATATAAAGGAGCTACTCTTCAAACCTTTTTATGTTTTTTTCCCACAAACGAACCATGCCTAAACGAGCCTCCTTAAAGGTAGCAGCTTGCATCCAATGGATACCAAAAAGATTAAACAACAACTGTCAAAGGATCCTAACCAGTGAACAGTGGAGGAGGATGTGATCTATGGATTTTTCCCCTTCTTTGCAAAGAAAACATCCATTGACCAAACACCACCCTCTTTTTTGAAGCTAATCTAAAGTCAAAACCTTACCCCAAGAAGCCTCCCACACAAAAAAGTTTAACAATGGAGGGGACCCACAAATTCCAAGCAACCTACTTTGGAAATGAAACCACACCCCTGGTTCCAAAGCAACATATAAAAGAACTTAACAAAGAACTTATATTGTACAAGTTCATCAACACCATCTTGTCTTCCCCCACACTACCAACTACCTTTCCTTGCAACCTTACAAATAAATCCTCAACTTCACCACTTCCCAATCATTCAAAGGTCTTGAGAAACAAGGATTCTAATGACCTTTTTCCCCTGTCTGTACATGAAGATCCACCACCCATGCCTTTTTTAAAACATCTATAGCATATAAAGAAAGGAAGAAAACACACAATGGTTCATCCCCAAACCATTTATCCGTCCAAAATTTCACCCTCCTCCCATTACCCACCACAAAAGAAAAACTACCCAAGAAAGTGTTTTGTTCTATCCTAATAGATTTTCAAAGCCTAACTCCATATCCATATCTAACTTTATGGGACCACCACTCACCCTTCCCCTCCCCCCATATTTGTCACTAATTACTTGTGTCCAAAAGGTCCCTCTTTCAGTTGCACACTTCCAATTCCATTTGCACAAAAGCGCCTTGTTTAAAAAAGAAAAACGCCTAATCTCTAACCCCCCCCCCCCCCCCCCCCCCAAACTCCACTGCTCTTCTCTAAACACATTATGGACCACTTCACAAGATGTAATTTTTCTTCAACCATCCACCTCTCCATAAGAACTCCCTCTAATTTTCTCCAACCTCAATCTAATTGTCCCCAAAATTCAGAATAAAGATAGAAAATAAATGGGAAGGCTAGATAAAGTGTTCTTGATCAAAGTAAGTCTCCCCCCTTTAGAGTTGAATTGCATTTTCCACAAAGAGAGTCTTTTACAAAACCTCACTTGCATCGCATCCCAATGTTATCAAGTCCTAAAGTTCTTTTTTAGCTATAAATTAAAAAAAAAAAAAATCATTCAATACAAGATCAACTCCACTATAAACTGCTACTCTTTCACAGTTCTCTCTAATCCTCTGATCAGCACTAAAAGTCCAAGAAAAAGCCTCAATTCCACTATTTCCCACCACCTTAGTGATAAGAATGATACATGTTTTTTTTTTTTTTTCCATATGGCAGATTACCAATCATAATAATTCATGTTTTTTTTTCATATGGTTGATAGGAACATGAAAACAAACAAACAAATTAAGGATTCATTTTCCTTTCCATTAAGGCATTTTGTAGGAACAAACAAAAGGAAACCCGAATTTAATTTCTCTCACAGCACCATATTAAAGCTACCCTACTCATTAAAGCAATTAATTTTACTTCATTCAGCTGCAAAAAATAAATAAATATTAAAAAAAATCCAAATAATTGAAATTTTATTTTGTCTGCATCATGAAATTTCCAAGGAAACAAGCAGGAAAACACATAAGGGAGAGTATAGAGAAGATTACCGGTCCCCCTGACAATAGGGCAAATCCCTAATTTTGGGCTTCTTCTTGTCAGCTTTATCCACCAGAGGCCAGTGCATTTCATTCACTGGAATATTATTATTATTATTGGTCATTTTTTCTGTTCAGCTTCACTCGCAGTTCTCTCTCATCATTGTTTGTGGAGAGAGTTGTAAGGATGGGTGACCAGGAAACCAGCTGAGATCGTCACTATGTTTTGTTGATTTGAATGGAACTTTGACTGGAGGTCAGTGATGGTGTGGGAGCAGCAGTGGTAGTGAGCAGCAGGCACTGGAGCGAAGGTACAACTGTTTGGCAGTGGAAGAAATTTAGTTTGTGAAAGAAAAAGTGAATTTCCAATTTCAAAATTGTTTTTTTTTTTTAACTTTAATTATAGAAATATTTAATCAAAAATGTAAAAATAATCCTCCTCTTAGAAATTAATTTCATTAGTTAAAAAAAAGGAGATTTATTTACTCGCCTTTGATCCTTTTGTAATTTTTTTTTTCAAAATAAAAGGGCATGTGAAATTACATCACTATCCTTTTTTTCTTCATAGGCAAAATTACATCACTATCCTATTCTAACCATCCCTTCCATCTTCCCCTTCATGTCCTACATCTTTTTCTCTTCTACATTTTTTTTCTCATTCTCCTAACCCCAATGTCATTGGAAAAAATGAAATGAAATAGTAAAAGATGAGAATTGGAGCATGACCTGATGGCCATGGTGCTCCCTTTTTGTTTTCTTTTTTCTTTTTTCCTTGTCATAAATTTGAAAAGGAAGATGCAAATAAGGTTTGAAAGGCAATAAAATGAGATTTTTAAAAGGAAAGAAATTGAAGGGAGAAAGTGGAAGCAATTAGGTTTAGGATTCGAGCGGATTGAGTTGAAGGTAGAAGAAGATTGTAAAAATACAACCTCAATTTGACAAAATACCTTTGTATTTATTTTTCAAAAAGTGTTTTATTATATTATAGTATAAAAAGTTTGTAGAGTCTTTTTATCAAAAAACTCAAAAAGTGAGGATTATTTTTTCCACTTAAAGATTACTACATCCTCTCTAAATCAAAGAACCCTTAATCATACATTTTAATAATAAAATTTTTGAAGCATTTTCTAATCTATATCAATGCTACATGTAAGAGTACAAGATTTGTGGACTTTTTCCCAAAAGTACTCATATTTTTTCACTTATTTCCCCTCCATTTCACATCTTTATTATTTAACAGAAATATCTTAAATGCTAAAGCATTCAAAGGGAAACCCTAACCCTCAGTTTGGTTTCTAAGAAAACAGAGGGAAAACAACAGTTTCATTCCCATTTTATCTCTCAACTTTTCCTTCCAGAAAAAGAAAAAAGAAAAAACCCCTCGTCAGTGATTTGAAGTAAAGTGGCTTTTTCTTGTAATACTGAATCATTGTTGGCAAAAAAAAATTTTGTCTTTTGATAGGCAAAAAAGGGACATGTATAAAAAGCTCCTTAGAGAAAGCGAAGCAAGTACACATGAAGTATACAATCAAAGCCCAGTATAGGCGGAAAGGTAAGGAGCAAAAAAACCTTTTCTTTACTAGGAACTCAACCAATCTACAAAATCTAACATAAATAGCATGTGGTCCTCTATATACGCCCTAGCCCAATTCGCAAAGCTCTTTTGTTCCTTCCCTTCCAAATAGTCCACCACAAGCGCAAGTCCTCCATACTTTCTTCCATTTCTTACCATAAAAGAGTCATGTCAACCCAACAGATTCCCTCTAACCGAGGAATGCAAAACCCACTCCACTCCAAAAAGGGAGTAAATCAAATTCCACAACATTCTTGCTTTGGAGCAAAAAAAAAGAAAGTGATTTGTAGTTTCCTCCTCTATTTTGCACAAATAACATCTATTTAGCAGATTCCAACCCTTCCTTTTAAGCTAATCAAGAGTTAGAATTCTGCCTCAAGATGAGGCAATCAAAGTCAATCTTTGCTAAAGCCCAAGTCCTCCACACAATACTAAAGAGAAAAGGATCTCTAGGTCCTCTAGAAAAGGAGCAATAAAGGGATCTAATTGAGAACCTGTCATTCTTAGTTTCATTCCTACTCAGATTGTCCTCCACATTCTTTTTAACTACCAAACTTTGTAATTTCCAAAACAAAATTTCCACTTCACTCATCTCTTACTTATCAAAAAAAAAAATCCACTTCACTCAGCTCTCAAACATTAAACTGTCTTGAAAAACAATTGCTCCAGCTGCCCCATCCCTGTCTTCCTCCCAAGCCTTAGCCACCCATCCATCTTTGTTGACTGCACAAGAGAATACATTTAGGAATGTTTCTTCCAAAGTTTGGTTTTCACATCACAAGTTTTTCCAAAATTTAATCATTTTCCCATTTCCAACTAAAAAACGAGATCTACTTCTTATACCTTCCCATTCATTTTTTATGGCCTTCCACATCCCAACTCCATAACCTTCTCTCACTTCTCCCAAACACCACCCCCCCTTCCTCTACTCCAAACTTTCCTGTTATGATTTGTTTCCATAAGGGCTCCCTTTTGTAGTAAATCTCCAACTCCACTTTTCAAGCAAAGCTTTGCTTAAAACAACAAGGTTACGAATTCCTAGGCCCCCCTCCTTCTTGCTGGTTTTCTTCTCTAGTGCACCACCTCCCCATAAAATCTCTTTGGCGAAAATTTTTACGTTTTTCATATTTTCTCTGTATCTAAACTAAACTATTTTAACACCAAGAAACATTCCTAAATAGAAAAGCGCGTTAGATAAATCTCAGTCTGCAATCCGAACTGGCAATAGTTCCACGGCTGTTCAAAGAAAAACCGTAGAATTCAAAACCTCCAGCAATAGTATTCCCAACATGTAAAGCACCGAGTGAAATCTGACTCAAAATGAAGAAATAAATAAAGACCACATTTTGATTGTTATGTTATCTTGCTCACTTTATTTGCTACCAAAAAACCAAAACAAACCAAAAAAAATTCGTATGGATAGGTAAGGTGCAATCTTCTTTATTCTCGAGCCCTAGATCGTAAAATGATTACGATTTACGATTTAAAACTGTATTTAATTTTCTCATTATTTTCTCAGCATCCAAACGATGGTTTGTAACGTAGAAGTCCATTGGGATAGGGATTGGAACATTACCTTGAACTCAGAAGCCGATGGAGACGCAACTTTTGGAGAACGACGATTGAATGTTTTTTTGTGAACACAGACAGAATGCTTCGTGTAAACGGAAACGGAATACCTTGAACCCGGGGATCGACTCAACAGCAGCCTTTGGAGGAAGACTGGACGCTCTTGTGTAAACAGAGAGATTGGGGGCTACGTGAATTCACTGTTCAGTCAAGAGATAGTGGGCTGAGCCTGGATCAGCCCATTGAATTATTAGGCTGAAATGGGCTGATCTCTACTATAAGCCCATAAATCTCGCACGCGATGTTTGAGAGCTCACTGTTGAAGATCTTAAACCACTTAAAAATCAATAGGAATTTAACTTATCACTTTCAGCAAAATATAAACAATGAATTATAAATCTTTGTCTCATTTTTATAGTTTCTTAAAAGATTTCTATTGTTGAATTTTTTTATAATAAAAAATTTAAATTATTTTCAATTAAAACATTTTATTATTAATTATTTCATAAATCAAAATTGTAAAATAAATAAATAAATAAATAAATAAATAAATATATATATATATATATATATATATATATATATATTAGAAAAGAACCTTCCCTCCTGCAATCTCCGTACACGTGGAGGGAAATCAAAACATTAAAGCCCAAAGACTCACCTATAAAAAGGGCTTCAAGGCTTCTTCCCGAGGCAGAGTGGGGAAGAGTTGAGAAGAGCAAGAGAGTTCGGCGAGTAAACAAAAATTTTCAGATTCAAAAATTTGTGTTATTATGTTTAAATTTCTGCGATAAATTAGACAGTATTCGACATTAAATATTTCTGTTTTTATACTTGAAGATCATTAGACAAATTTAATTATTACGTGCTTAAATTAATTGTTGCGTACATGAACTGTTGTATGTCTTGGGTGTAAATAAATTATTTTCAATTAAAACATTTTATTATTAATTATTTCATAAATCAAAATTGTAAAATAAATAAATAAATAAATATATATATATATATATTGATATATTTCTTTTTAAAAAAATTCAACTTTTAAATTTCATATTTATTTTTTATAAAATAAATATTTTCATTTTATCATTAATTCCTTCCTACAATAAAATTAAAATTCTAAATAAGAACTTCTTTTAATTAATTTATAAGAATTATATTAAATCCAAATATATTTTTAATTGATGTATATGTAATTGAATTTCTTTTAGAATAAAATCCTTTATTTTTAGAAAAATAAATTTCTAAATGTCAAATTTATATTTTATAAAATAAATATTTTTATTGTCAAATTTATATTTTTATCATTAAAAGAAAAAGAAAATTATGATCAAGAAAATTTTTATTATTGTTATTAACTATCTATGAAATATTTTTAGCATGAGGTTAAATTTATATTTAATCATAAATCTACATATAATTCATTTAATATTTTTAATCAAAATGAAAAAATATAGTAATAAAAAATAGAGAATTGAGGAGAGACATTTTAATTCTTTTAATTAAAGCTTGAACCCCACTTTTAAAATAAAGTCTTTTCTATATAAAATAAATTAAAATTATAAATAAAATCTTTATTGTTCAATAGGATATATTTCCGGTTTTCTATTTTTAGTATTAAAAACATATTTAAAACTTACGTTCAAAAATAATGATTTTAAAATTATTTTAAAAAATTGAGATATTAAATCATATGCGGTCAAGTCTTCAATACAATACTCTCACAAGAAAGATAGGTCCAGGGATTGAAAAATCGGGAAATATCGCCGATATTTCGGTGAAAAATCAGATATCGGGCGCCCTCGATACGCCACCGATTATCGATTCCCGGGAATATCGACAAAAAATCGGGAATATCGCCGATATATCGGTGAAATATCGGTGATTCACCGATAAATCGGATATAAATCGCGATTGGGGGCACTTGCGGATCAATCGGAGGAAAATTTTTAAAAATCGCCGAAAATATCGCCGATATTTCGGTATTTTTACTGATTTTTCGGGAAATTTCCCGATATTTCCTACCAGTCCGGCCCGCGCACAGGTCCAATTTCTTAAAAAAAAAAACAAAAAAACGTAAAATGCTATTTGGTAATCTGATCGTGATTTGCAGGCAAAGGTTGTGTTTTTCAGCCTGGCTCAAAAATCGTGGATTTAGGGTTCGTGAAATTTAAATCCAATGGCAGAACAGCAAAGAGACCCCTAAAACAAATCCAGAAAACACAGAGAGCAAAAGAAAAGCAATTTTTTTGGTTTTCTTTGGGGGTTTTGAATGGATTTTCTCGGAAATCAAACGAGGATGAATTTTCCCGGAAATCGAATGGGGGATGGATTTTCTTGGGAATCAAACGGGGGTTGCAAAAAAAAATAATAATAATAACATGATTAGATTAGTACCTGCGAGGATTGAGAGTGGCAGAGGAAAATAGGGCTTTTTTAGGGATTCTCTCGTTGGAGCCTTGGAGGACAACTTCAGAAAAGGGCTTCTTGATGCCCGACTGAGAGAAGTGGGTGCCCTTTTGATTTTTAGATTTAGTAGAGATAAAAAAAAAAAAAAAAACAATAAATCACGAGAACAATTTTCCACTCTCTATATAAATAATTATTAATTATCAACCATTATTTTGATTATTAAATAAATTAATATTAATAAAAAAAAGTTGTTACTATGTATTTTTAATAAAATTTAAAAAATTAAATATCAAATAAAATATTTTATATAAATTAATTTAATTTTTCATTTAAAATATAATAAAATATGTTTTAATAAAAGCATTTTAAAATAAATATTATCTTCAACAAGATGAGCTTTCTCCATCTAATAATATAATGAAACAACATCGATCTCTTCTTTATAATACTAAGGACTATTACAATCTCATATGTATTATATTTATGTATAAATTATTTTTATTCAATAAAATCAAATATTTCTTAACTCAATTGTAACTTTATATATTTTCAAAATTCATATTTATTATTTTTAAAATTCAAATATCGAATCTACTGATATATCTCTATTTACGATATTTTTCTTCTTAATTATATATATGTCAATTACACTTATAAGATAACTTTAAAATGTGTATTCTTACTTATTTTATCATTTTTTGAAGTTTTTTCAAGCATTCCTATGAATTTTAAATAATTTTCACTCCACCGATATTCGTGAAAAAATATCCACCGATATTTCTGATATATCCGTAAAATCGAAGTACCGATATATCCGTAAAAACCAATATTTCAATCCTTTGATAAGTCCCGGTGAAAACCTACTTCTTCATTCTTTTAGACCATGGAAAGCATAATAATTTTAAATTGAGAGGAAAATGATTTTAAAAAATTAAGGTATCAAATAAATTTTAATACTTATTTAAAATTTACACATAAAATGAATTTTTAATTCCCATTCTTTTCTTACCAAAAAGTAACTATTTGAAAACTTTTAAAATATATATTTTCAAATGATTAAAAATAATTGTTATATTTATATTCATATAAAATAAAAAACGTAATATTTTGTTTTTATAATTTTAACCTAGCACGTGAATTTATATTATTAAATTAATCGCTTCACTTAAACAATATACTTTTATCTCTTTAAGGTATTATGAAATATTTTAAATTTTTAAATAATGTCATACATGATGTAAATTAATAAAAATAAATCATTTTCGGATTTCAATCGTTTTCATTATTAAGTGGTGAAGTTAATATTAAACACTTTTCACTTCTACTAATTCAACATTTACAATTTAGTATCAACGATTTTTTATGATTATTTTTTAGCTTTATTACATACTACTTAATTCAAATTCAACATAATTTCACTTTGTTTTTTTATTTTTATTTTTAAAATTTAGATGTCATATATTGATTAATCTATCAAGTTTATTTGATAAAACTTAATACTTATTATTTAATAACTTAAATTGATTTTAAATTAAATTATACTTTAAGTTATTCATTTAAAACTTATTATTTAATTTTTATTTTATATATTAAGATTGTTTGATAAAATTAATTTAAAACTTATTTTAAAATATCAAATTAACATATTTATTTTCATAAATTATAATTAGGGTAAAGGAGGTTAAGTAACAAAAGAGGTCGTAGAATAATAAAAGAAATCATAGAGGTAATTTGAACAAAAAAAATAAAATAAAAATAAATATTTAGACTTAAGAATAAGTTAATTATTTTTACTTATTACTCAAAGTTGTTTTTTACTTTAAAGTTATCCCATTACCAAACATACTTAATTTATTTAATGACTTAAATTTAAGTTATTAAATTGATTTATCATACGCCCACTAAGTAAACATCAAAATTATATAAATCTATTTTATACTAAGTTTATATCATTTTATTTATGGACCAATATGCTAATTTCAGCATTTTTATAATCTTTTTTCCTCTATATCTTAAAAACTTTTCTATTCCAAAGCAGTTAATTTACCTTTTATTATTCTTATCATCTTAATTCCAAAATAATTACTTATGGTGAGTATCTCTTTTTGTTTTTCAATATTTATTCTTATTATAATACTGATTTTCCCTTTATTTAAATTAAGTAATAATGTATTGTTTGTTACATCAAGTTAGCATTTAAGAGTTTAGACATTTTTAAACTTATTTATTTTCTTGATTTTTAACTTTTTCATGAGATAATTTTATTTTAATGGAAAAGATGAAATTTGTAAACTTTTATCTTTAAAAAAATTATTTTTTACAATTTTGTAGTATTTCAATTTAATTTTTCCTTAAGAAAAATGATTTTTACAAATTATTTAGAAAAAATATTTTTTATAAATTTATTTACACAAGAATATTTTAATTTGATTTTATCTACAAAGGAATTGATTTTATTTTATTTTATTATAAATTTTAATTAGAAAAATATTTTCAATCCAATTTTATTAAAAATATGATTTCTACAACTATAATTTACTAAAACAATTCATCCTATTCTTATTTAAAAAAATATATATTTAAGACTTTTATTTATAAAGATTACTTTTAATCACATTGCTAGTGAGGAAAAAAAAGTTTTATTTAAAAATCATTTTTTAATATTTGATTAAAAATTAATTTTATAATTTTATTTGAAAATCAATTTTCTAAACAATTTTTAAATTTTTGGACACTTGTTATTAAAAATCTTTTTTGGAATTTTTATTAAAAATTAATTTTCTAGATTTCTCTAAAAAAAAAAAATTGAATTTATTAAGAAAATCGTCTTTTATTAAAAAGAATATTTTCTAAATCTATCTATTTTATTAAAACAAAATTCTTGACCATCAACTTTTTATATACCTAATATATATATATATAGAAATTAAATTAAGTAGAAATGGGGAAATGAAATTGCAACTAGTAAGTATGGGTATGTTTTCAAATACCTTAATCATGCAAAGTTTTAATTTTTCTCCATTGTTTAGTGGCTTAAAAACTAACTGAATTATCATTATTTGATTATTAGAACATTAAGAGTATGTTTGATAGTAGTTTTAGAAAATGTTTCTAGTACTCTGATATTTGAAATTTCTTATCTTTTGAATATTAGAAAAACTAAAAATACTTTTTAAAATCACTATCAAACGCACTTTTGCTTTTACCCATCTCATGTCACACAATTTGTGAAAATACGAAAGATTTTGCTGCAACATTTTTAAGAAAAATATTTATAAAAAAAATTGACTTCTTTGAAAAGCGACTGCATATTGATAAGATAATATTACTCCCCATTTGAAATCAGGGTTAATAAAAGACAAGAGAAGGGACAAAAAAAATGATTTAGCTGGAACTGATGCACTTCAAAACAAATAGTGCACAGCCATGCATTTCTACCGTCATTGATACTGACCCTCCTATTATTCCCAAGTCCTTTCCACTCCATACTTCACTGCCCTTACATGAACCCACCTTCAAATTTCTGCCCGGGAGCGCCTTAGCCAGATCTGATATGCTTGCAGATATTGTGGTCTTTTCTGGGTTTAGATTGAAAAAGGCAAGATATATTTCTCCTGAAGAAGCAAAATGATGAATAATCATTAGACTCTGGGAGAAGAAAGTTTTACGATAAATTGATTGAAGATTTATAATTCATCCGTCTTTAAGTAATGTCAGAAGCAGATGGAGGTGATTTTACTTGGATGAATTTTCAGCAGAATAAGTTCATTTAGTCAGCTTCACAGTGATCATTTTTAGGGAATTGAAATAATTATCTTCTTTTCCGTTGTTCGATTTCACTGGTTATTGCTAGAGATTGATCTTAATGGAGGATCAATGATGGTTCTGGAGGAACACCAAATGAAAGAGGAAACCAGTTTGAGTAAACTTAATCAGGAGTTTCAGGGGAAGCAAACCTCTTCTTCCAGTTGCAATCCAAGAACGAATTCCACCAGAAACAGCATCATCTGTGCATAAAAAGTCAGTTAGCGGATGTGACATAAAACTAACTTTTAGACGTTTATGCTCGAGATATTATATAAAGAAGCAATCAACTTCAGTATTTCACCTTGCACCGCATTCACAGTTGCACATAGACCAGAATGACTGTTTAAAAGGGTGCCATTGTTGTTCAACTCCCACATCTGTTATGATTAGATCTGTTAGCTTTCAGTTTTCATACACATGTCCGAGAGGAAAAAACTAAATGTAAAGCGAGGCAAAAAGCAATATTTAAATAATTAGGCTGGATGGAATTTTATATATAATGACGAAGGTTTCCTGCAAAAATTTCATATAAACTTCCCATTGTTTTTTAATTCTCCCAAAGATGAAAAATCATACAGGGGTGTGCTGCAGCTAAATGATTGCAGAAACTCTGGATGACCCTTTTAGAGTGCATAATTTAGTGCTTACTATGATAGTGCTAAACATCTTTTATTTATAGATATCATGAATCGGCGTAAAGAGTTACCTGGTTGGCATCCCATTTGCAGGGTGAAAATGAACCTCTATTGAACTCCTTTGAAGTAGGTTTCCCTTTTGGAGAAGCGTCCCAGCACAACTCCATGCCATCAGTTGCTAATAAATGGTGTTTTCCTTGATATTTCTGCTTGTAGATTATCTCTGCATCTCTACACCAGCATACACAAAAATATTTTCATCAGTACACATGCAGTAATAAGAAACAACTTGAAACAAATGAACCATGGAAATGTAAAGTAATATTACATTGCCAAAGGAAGTTTTCTCTTGTATAAGCAATAAGGTGCCAGATATCTGCTTCCTGAGTTATCGTTCCAGCAGATTTGTGCAAGGTCTTGGTCAAGAGTTTTGATAGACCAACCATTTGGCTTGGAATCCTTGCAGCTAGTGAGACCCAAAACTCGAGTGTCTGATTTGTCCACCTTTGTCAGGCATGTTCTTATTCCCTGGGAAAGAATCTGCTTTCTAGTTCTGGGACCATTCATACCAGTGACATAAGGAAACTGCAAATCCAAGAAAATATGTTATGCTGTGATGAAGTTTATCTTCCCAAGGACTTTTGTAAATAGATGGCTTCACATGCCTCCCTGTTGTTTGAGCTAAAAGAGTCTATTTCCAGCAGGATGGGATTTGTGAGAAGTTCGTATGTAGGATCGTCGAGATCCCTCACATCTCCACCAAACATTAGTGGAGACTTTGCCATAGACCATAAAGTCATCTGCGAGGAGAAAACTCAAGGTCATAAAGGAGAGCTCAATTATTTTTGAAGTATAAAGAGAATTAACTCACATCACTTGTACGCACATACCTGAGTTCTTTGTTCATCTTTAGTTAGTCTACATTTTCTGTGTGGACCTTCATTTGAACCTATTCAATAAAAAAATATCCATATTAATTATGGCTTTTCATCCATCACTGCAGAACTCTGGCATCAGAGCAGTTTAAGCTAACAAAGCAAAATTCAGGATTTTTAGATCACCAATGATAAACATCGTCTCCTGTGCTCTATCATGAATATGACTTTATTTCATCGACAGATTGGTTTAAGCAAAAACTTTGTTTCCTGGAATTCCAACCGATGCATATTTGAGTGCCTGGACCCATTCGACACTTGACCGTGGTTTTGAGGACCCTCTATAACCAGGTTCAGCATGTCAACATTACAAAAGTGAGTTCATGGGAATTGGGTTTTATCCGACAGTACTTGAGATTATGTTTTTTATTTTTTATTTACCCCAACTCCACAACCTTCTGAAAACAACAGAATCAAGAATGTCACTAGAATAAAAGAACAGAATGATATTCCAAGTCATATAACCTGGATCTGTTAGTGTTCCCAATGGTAGCATATCCATGTCAGGCCATGACTTTCCCAGCAAGCCCTTAGCTCCAATCATATTAGCAGTAGATAAATCCCTGACACAGAACAGAGTGGAGGCCATTAAAATATATTAAAAAAAGAACAAGTGATACAAAGAAAAAAAACCAAGTTAGATGGGATAAAGATTAAAGTGTCCTCTGAAATGAGAAGCTCTTAAATGAAAAATGGATGCTTTATCACCTTGAAATGTTAAAATGGGCAGCAACATCTCCCCAGGTATCCCAGTCATCTCCTGTAATCCTATACATGTTGACTAGTCCATTTACTTCTTTGGCCATTGCAGGTGTCACCCTGGTTCCAGGAGAAAGAGAATACACAATTGGACGATCAAGTTCTTTCAGAACCTGTGCAAGGGCACTATGTATATCAGTTCTTCACTGCGAATATATTACTTGGATATCACTGATGTTAACAGAAGAGAGGCATTGCTCTGTACCTCTGAAACAACAGTTATCTCATTTAGATCAAAGTCATCACCAAATACACAATCATGTTTCACTGAAAAAGAAAAAGAAGCGATCAATATGAATATACTTGGTTCATGGAATGGCACCATTACTTAAAAAAGACAGACCTAACTATAGGAGAAGGACAAATGATAAATCGTAAAATAGATCACCTTGATCTTAATGAAACCAGAATCAACTCAGATATTATGCCGAACACGATGGCCATATTTTAAACAATAAGTTAAACATAATGGGAAACTGGATTTCCTCAGGACATCGAAAACACATTATTGAAGATCATACAGCTCTATATATTGTAATAGTAAAAAAAGACAAATGAGGATGAGAGGATGACTTTCAACTAAAAAGGGTCAAATTACCAAAGTCAACACCCCACTCAGCATACTGTTTATATAGTGATCTCAAGAAGGCCCTTCCAGCTCCCAAATTGGTATTTACACTCATGAAACCATGAGGCATCCACGCACAAGCCCTTTCTGTAAGGGCTATATCTTTTGCCGTCCACTGTCTACCATTCTCTTCATAAACTCCTCCCTAGCAAAAAAAAGGAGATAAATTCAAGCAATAACTGCAGCACAGAGCCTTAATATACTTTGAGTTAATGGCTTCCACTTCTACTTCAACATTATTAATGTGCTTGAGGATTCGACATTGAATGAATTGCTTAATTTCAAGTACACTACCAAAATCTGCATGTAGGGTGTCCTAAGGATCAGAGTTGAAGAAAATCTACAAAGTGTGACATTATATAAACATCACAAGAAAAAAAGATAAGGAGAATGATCAAGATGGGATGAAATAGCAACACCTTAATGCTATCTAAAATAGGGGTGTTTGCATTGACTGCCTGTGTGCTTATTCCTCTCATTACATGAAACCCAAATTTCAAACCCATGCTATGTACTTTCTGGGCCACTTCAGTGAACCCTTTCCCACCATTGGATGAAGGCCATCTGCCAGGATCAGGAGCCATCCTCCCCCATTTGTCAATCACATCAAATCCTAAAGAATCAGTGTAAGCACCCTCCACCTTTCTTCTATACCAAAGGTAATCAATCACAACATACTGCAAGCAATTACAACGAAAAGAGGAAAGTTAGTTAAGCCTCAAATTCAAAGAGAAGTCGTCCCTTCACCTATTGATACAAGAACATGTACCAGATGGTTGTACCTCATATCCAAAAGGGCGTAGCCGCTGTGAAACAATTTCTGCACTTTTCAGGAACTCTTCTTCAGAGATGATCCAGCTGAAGGAATCATAGGAGTTCCAACCTCTTGGTGGGAACCAAGCATGCTTTCCCTCATTCTTAGATAGAGTTTTAGCTGATAGCCTGAAATGGATGAAAAACACAAATTTCTTGAAATGGGCATGGCAATCCTCATCAAATTCCACAAAATTTGTAGATTAAAATACCAAACGACATATTCTGGTGAATAATTAAAAATAAATAAAAATCAGTAACTAACTCAGAGAAAAATGTGCATCAGGCCACTAAAAATCATGCTAATTTCCAACCCCGGAATTTGATTCCGACGACTACAAATTATTATCATAACAGATAGTTGAATAATTGAGAAGAGAAGTACCTTTGAAAGCAGATAAGGGAGAAGAAGATAAAGAGGGAGCTCAAAACCGCGAAGTTCATTGTTAGCGGTTGGGGGGTCGCGGCTGAGCTGAAACAAGAGTGCTAAAGTGTCTGTTCTCTGCTTCTTGCTCACTACAAAGGGGAAGATGAAGACGAAGACGATGACGCGCAAAATCGCGTCTCCTGGGTTAGATTTCGCTGCCCATCTGTCACGTCCTGCCACACTCTTTGTCGTTGCGATGATTGGACGATATCAGCTGGTGCCTAATCCGGTACAACCTTGCTCAATGAGAGAACTGCAACCCCGCCACGTGCCCCCAAATTATTGGTCATCAGGGTAACATAACTCATTCTATTCATACCCAGTATGGTAATAATACCACTTTTGCCTTTATTATTATTATTATTATTTTTTTTTTTTTTTTTAAAAAAAAAATTTTCTTTGAAATGATATTTTCATCTCCCATGCTACCTTTTAACTTTTAAGCTTCATTTACCCTTTATAATTTATTGGATTATTAGATTAAAATTAATTTTTTTAAATATAAATATTATATTATTACCTTTTAATTAAAGTATTAATTTAATTTTCAACTAATCCTTATCTTTTCCTCTCAGTTATTTCCCCTCTCACTCAAAACCCGAAGAAAAGTAAATGAAATTAATCTTAATATATACCATACTATAATTTATACTCATTTTTAATATAGATAATATCCCTTTCTTTTATCATTTAGTCACCTTCTTTGGGTAGATTTTTTTAAAAAATATTTACGTTTTCCTTTTTATCTACCTTTTTCCATCCTAATATTTTTTTTTTCTTGATATATGGTTTAATTCCTAAAAAAAATTTAGTCATATATATCAAGAAAAAAATCATCAAAATATTTATTAAATGGAAATAGTTTAAAAAAATATTAATTTATACTTACCTTAAACTATTCTAAAATCAAGCTTTATCTTTAATTTATTTTTATTTCCGATTTTAATAATTTTCAGATTAGATTGTCTAAGGAATGTTTCCAATGACCCTAATAAAAAAATTATTTTATTAGTAGATGTAGTTAAGGATAAAAAATATATTAATAGAAAATATAAAATATAATTTTATACTAATCTCTATTACTTTTTAAAGGATTGAATTAATTAAAAATTATTAAAATAAGAAAAAGAAAAAGATAGAAAGATAGATACTTGATTAAGAATAAATTATTAAAAAGTTGTAGAATATTTCTCTCAAAATTTAATAATTTCATTGAAACCCGAAGGTTTAGTGTAAATATACTATGCCATCATAGGTTTCAAATTTCGTCTGTAAGCGCTTCTATAAAGATATTTTTTATATGAATTTTATTTTTTAAAAATAAAATTTAATTTTTATAAAATTGTTAAAAACTCCTGTTTAAAATATTTTTATCTAAAATTTCTATAAACAAATTAATTTATAGGGTTGCTAAGTGATAGAAATTTGAAATCAATGGTGGTTTGGTGTATCTACACCAAACCTTAGGATTCCAATGAAATTAACTCATATATCATATAATTTACATTATTTTTCTTATCAGTTCTAGTTCCTCTACACTAAATTTTTATTTACTTTTTTGTTTTTATTATTCTTCGGGTTAATATTTTTAATTTTGTGAAGTTAATACTAATTCAATCCTAGTTATATTTGTGAGAGGAATGAATTGAATGTTGGTCAAATTTTAATATTAGATGAAAATTTAATATATATGACAATTTTTACTGCAATAACAATGAATATAAATATAATAAAATTAAGTAAAGGGGATTGGTCAAATTTTAATGTTTGAAGAAAATTTAAACCAAATGATAATTTTTAATGCAATGAAGGTAATAAAATTAAGGAAAGAGAAAGAGAGAGAATGGTTTGGCGACGAATCCATTTCCTTTAACTTCTTCCAAGCTTCATATTTTTTCACTAATTTAATGACTTTTCAACCAAAATTCTTCAATATTAGGGCACTTTGATTGAGGTCCTAATTCACCTTTACAAGTTTCAAAGTGTTCACCCACACTTAATTAACTTTCTAAAGGTATAACAAATTTTCGCTCAAGAAAAACTACTAGTTTAGAATGAAGTACAATGACAAAAGATGAGTAAAGTCAAAATGCATTAAGAGGATTTTGCAAGTTTTGAACTAAATGCAATCAAAGAATGATATAAAATTCGCAATGATTTTCAATGGTTGTCACCCTCATAAATGAATTCGAAGTGCCTTAATTAGGTGTTTCAAGCTGAAACCAGTCATTTGACACAAATTATAACTCAATCACTTGATCACTCAATTAGTTGTTGGAGATTTGCAAATGATTGTGAGAGGGAAAAAATCATCTGGTTAAACAACTCCACTAATGTATTAAGTAAGTTTATACTAATTCAATGTAAGGTAGACACACGAGATGAAGAGTGAATTGGGTATTAGATTTTTTTTTTTTTTTTTTTTTTTTGTTTAACAAAGATTAATGCAAAAGATAAATATAAGCAATGATAAGAAATAATAAGATAACGAAATGTAAAGAGAAAAGGGTAAAAAAATTGTAAATAATGATTTATAAAGGTTTAACACAATCCCGTTCTATGTCCACTTTCTTCTAAGGTTAGGTTCCACTTGGATGCTTAATAAGACTTCCTCTAAATTTATCAAGACTTTCAAACCAAACCTTCAAACTTTACATTTGGATTCTTTTTCCAATGGACCTTCAATCATCCTTAATAGATACCTCATTCTTAAATAACTCCACAAATGATATCTCACACTTGAAAGTTCCTAAATGATACATCATACTTAGATTCCTCTTTTATAATGATACAATGAATAAATTTGTTGAATTAAATCCTAGTTTACAATTTTAGCTCAAAGATTACAATTCAAACTGGGATTGATGGTTCATTAAATAGATATACAAGATAATGAACAAAAGGTACATCCAAATACATTTTCACAATGAATGACAATTAATGTTGGGTTATTCGAAGAACATAAATAAGAACTAAGAGGACTTTACCTAAGAATCACTTGATTGACTACCTGGCTAAACACTATGCAATTGATGCAACGTAGGTGACCATCGGAAGATAGAACTACATAATAGGACCATCTAAGGACTCTTAACCTCCAATTGAGCTCCTTTTTGCAAAATTAAGCACTTATACTTAAAACTTTTTTATTCCATGCCTTTTTGAAAACTTTTTTAAGCATAAAATATATAAATCAAAGATGGTTTTCTTATGAAAAATACTTCATCCAACTTTTGAAAAGATTTAATGTAAGTTTGAGATCAATTAGATAAATTTTGGATTTTAAGTAATGAAATATGCATATCCTAATTCAACGTACCTTCAATCTTATAATAAAAACCCTAAAGATTGATTTTAATAAACTTTATTTTTATATCATTTTTCCTCTTGATTTCCTATTTGACTTCATACAACTTTTTCTTGATGATCATAAGGAAATTTTATTGTCTATCATACTTAAAATAAAATGTTAAATTTAATCCTTAATTTGTTATAATCAAAAGTACATAATATTAAGCAAACCTTGATCTAACACAATGCCTTCACCTATTAAGATTTCCTTCAATTGGTAGAGCAATCAATCGTGGTCAGTTCACTAGGTTGTCTCTTACCTGCCCATGCCTCAACTAGTAGAGCAACTGGTATACACTGCCTAACACCACTCTCATTCCTTCATTAAACCAATAGACTAGGTGGTCGATTGACCTACCTCTTTGCTTTTAAAAATGAAAATTTTCCCTTGAAAGCTAAAGGGTTGGCTAGTTTTAATTTTGGAAAATCGTATAAACTTTTATGAGTATTGGAAAATATTGATTTTCATCAATGTTTGTAAGGATCACCTTTTTTTTTTTTTTTTTTTGAATTAGATGAAGATTTTATTTTCTATAGAAGGATTCATATCTCAATGCATCTTGACCTTACATTAAAAACCTATAAAAACCGAGCTTGCTTGAATGCCTTTCTAGTGAATGCTCCTTGAATTATTTGATCTTCCAAGAGTGTATTTAAATTTATGAAGTGGGTGTTAAGTCAATTTTCCTTAAGAGTTTATTTAAAGAAGAAATTTTTGTTGAACAACCATCATGATATATTAGAGAAGGCACAAGAAATAAGTTTACAAAGACAAAAAGTTATTATATAGATTGAAGCAAGCACTACATGCTTAGTACATGCAAATCGACATTTATTTATTCCAACATAGTTTTCAAAAGTGTCCTTTTGAGCACACACTTAACATTTAATCAAATTCTAATGGTGATACAATTTTTGTATGCCTCTATGTAAAAACTCATTATGATGACTTTAGGGAATATAACCACATATGTTTTAAACTTCATTGCACTAAAGTTTTCACAACCCTATCATTAGAAAGAATCAAAACTATTGTTTGACCTGATAAAAAATGACCGTTGAAAATGTAGTATCGTTCAATTCTCATTTGTTAGTAAATTTATTTATTTTTATAAACACTTCATTATAATGATTTTGATGAACATAATTAATTTTCTATTAAATTTCTTTCCAATAAAAATTGGGATCATTCAAAAGAATCAAATTTAATGGCATATAAAAGTTGACCATTGACAAAAATTTAATGTGTATAGTGTAGCTTAGATATGAAAGGAAATTGATTTTTTTTTTTCATATAAAAATTCATTATGATGATTTTAGGGGATATAAATATATCTATATAATTTTTTATTTTTTTTATGATGTTGGATAGACAAAGTCTCACATTAAGGTTGAGAATTGGCTTCAATATCATATATAATAATTCCCTCTCTTTGATATAAATATTATCCATAATGGACTTAATAGGCCTTAAAAAATTTAAAATATGTCTATATAGTTAAGAAGAGTCTACTACATATATTGTATTAGGAACTTCTTCTCTTAACTGATGTGAGATGTTACAAAGTGTCACTAGTTCGACCTTTCTACAAATCGAGTGATAATTCTCACTCTATAAATGATATTTGGTTTATTAAAAGTCAAATAGTGAAGACTTCTTATTATACCCTTGAAATATGTGAAATTTACTCATTCCCCAATGCCTTCTTTTTTCATTTTAAAGTTCTTGACAATAGGAGAGTGAATCATTGCTAATGACTCTGTCTGCTAATGACTCTGTCTTGAATCATTTTAGAATGTCTATAGCATACTTCTTTTGTAACAAAGATATCATCATCTATTTGTCGGACCTTAATTCCAAGAAGATATGACATTAATTTTATGTCTATTAGTTCAAATTGTTATGACACTACCTTCCTAAAATCTTTAAACATCTACCAACCGCTTTCTATAAAAATTAAAATCAGTTTGACTCCATATTTGAGCTACAATATACATTAAATTTCTTTCATTAGTCAATTTTGATGTAACAATAAATTTGATTCTTTTGAATAATTAGGTGGACTAATTCTAATTGCAAAGAAATTTAAAAGGAAAGTAATTTATGTTCACCAAAATTATCGTAATGAAGTGTCATGCGAAAAATAAATAAATTTGCTAACATATGAGAGCTAGACAATATTCTATTGAATGAAGTTTAATAGTCATTTTTGTGTATGGTTGAACAATAATTTTGGTTCTTT
Source organism: Vitis riparia (assembly GCF_004353265.1). Lineage (NCBI taxonomy): Eukaryota > Viridiplantae > Streptophyta > Magnoliopsida > Vitales > Vitaceae > Vitis > Vitis riparia. The sequence continues at coordinate 7,242,486 of NC_048431.1, read as the reverse complement.
TGAATGATAAGATTGTGAAAACTTGAATAGAAATTTAATACAAATGTAGTTATATTCCCCAAAATCATCATAGTGAATTTTCGTATGAAGAAAAAAAAATCAATTTCCTTTCATATATGAGCTACATTATACTACATCTAATTTCTGTTACCAATCAATTTTGATATAACAATAAATTTGATTCTTTTGAACGACTAGTTGAAGTAATTCTACTTATAAAGAAATTTAATAGAAAAGTAGTTATGTTCGTCAAATCATCATAATGAAATGTTGTGTGAAAAAAAAAAATTGTTAATAGATAAGAGTTGGATGATACTACATTAAAGGACTTTTAACAATTATTACAATGAGAATGATCAATGCATTTGTGGAAAAGTCATATTAGTAACACTTTGTAACATCCCACATCAGTTGAGGGAAGAGTAACACTTTGTAACATCCCATATTAGGGGAGCATGCTCATGGTACATAACAACTTCCATGGCATATTCGACAATTTAGCTTTGCATGATGCTGAGTGAGTTTAGACATTAACGGAAAGACTTTGTATGAGAAGAAGTCTATTATTGCATTGTGGAAAAGTCATATCACAAAGGACTTATTCATCCATTTTGATGAAAAATATTAATAAAAATAAAATAAAATAAGATAAAAAAACAAAAAACAAAAAAAAAAAAAAGCAAAAACATTAGTTTGGAAGCTACACGAAAACGTCAGTGAAACTATAGGCTGGTTTTTAGGGTATACCCTAAGAAAAGATGTAAATATACCTGCACATCTACTTAAAAGTAAACCCACCAGCCTAACTTCTAGAATCATATAAACTACAAGCCTTCGAGTTGATATTAAAGTAGTAAAAGATGAAAGTATCCTACACATCCTCTTCCTCTTAAAATGAAGACCTCAGCAAGTAAGCACATTTTAGTTACAATTTACACGACATAGATATATATCATTCCTCTTAACATTCTGGACACAAAAACGCACTTTTCTCTGCAAAGCAAGATGGCCATGAACTCCTCCCACAGCCACTACTCATTTGCACCCAAACTGCAACCTGTATGAGCTGTTTCCTGCAATTTCTTCATACCTTGTGGGCAAAGAAGCTTCCAATCTCTTCAACTGTTGATGCACAAACCCCTGTTGGAGAAGCTCCTAAAAAGAATCTCAAGTGAGAAACTTCACATTAGGTATTCATGTGGTCAGGCTCTACACATGCAAGGAGTCAAAGGGTTCTCCCAGAGGTCATAGTTTGGGAAAGTTTCTTCAGGCAATCCCGTTCGTGTCTGGTGGGTGACAACCACATCCTCCACAAAGGTGGCCCAGCCCATGTAAGGATCCCCAAAAGATTTGGACATGAGCCCCTTGTCCGGTTTTATAGATTTAAGCTGATGACCCATGTACCTACGAGCACCAATTATCAGTTTTGCGAAGTTGCCTCCATGGGTCATCACAAATACATCAGACTTTAAGCAAACCAGGAAGTCCAGGGCTGCTAAGCTTGTCACATGCTTCCTGAAACCATCCAACTCCTCTTTGGTTGCCAACTCTTCCTTTGTAACCTGTTAATATAGACCCTCAAAATGAAGAACACGAAGTATAACCAATAAATAGTCAAACACAATTTGACAAGTTAAACTCTGTTTGACTCCCACCCAAAATGCTGTAGTTTACAATTCTGAGTGTTCACCCGTAAAAAGTTGTCACAGGATACACAATGCAGTACTTCCTATGACACTTCCAAAAAATCATCTACAGTATATTTAAACATCAGATGGCAATAGTCATTCCATTAGACTATGTTTGGTTCCCATAAAATTTGAGGGAAAATGTAAGTAAAAGAAAATAGAGAGGAAAAGTAGAGAAAAGAAAAAGTGAAGAAAAATATAAAATAGATTTGAAGTCAATAAAATATTTTTGTACATTACTTTAAACTCATTTCACTTATTTTTAACTTTTCGATATAAAGATTAAATAATTCGAAAAAGTATACATTTCTAAATAGTTTTAGTTTATTTAGTTTTCTTTGACACTTTTCATAGAACAACCAAACGAGAAAATAATTTTCCTTAACATTTTTTTCTTTCTTTACTACTTTTTGAAAAACAAACATAATCATAAGTTTTATTGACTTGCATTTGGACATCAGCCGGTTAGAGTCACTCCATTAAGTTTGTACTAGCATTTTCAGTAATCATGAATGTGCAAATCATTACCAACAAAAGGGGGATCATCACATAAAGGAATCATTACATAAAGGGTTACAAAATGCAAAATTGATAAAACAAAATAAAAAAATGATGTTATTTATTAATATCCTGAAAATGACACCATAACATAAATTATACAAAGACAAAATGCCTTTCTCATAGAAGATTTGCACAGAATGCCCACAAGAATAATGTAACAGGACACTTTTGGGATTAATAACATCAATTGGAATGATTTTGCTCTGAAGAGTAAGATGTGATGTCCATGTCATTTTGCACAAACATTATTAGAAATCTGTTGTTCATATGGCATTCCTCATACATGGGAGCAAGAACATGGCAAAAGTAGAGAAATGAAACTCCTCCATAACAAACAAAGAAAAATAAAAAGAAAAAAGAAAATCATGAAAGCGATAAATAAAAGACACTCACTATTCATGATTAATTCACTAAAAACAAACTAACAATCTAATACCACACAACACCTAAATATCCCTTGTGAAATTAACATGATGGAATGAATTATTCCTCAAACTCAATATAACTTATTTAAGCCAAATTCCATAAAATGAACCGTATGAGAAGATTAAAAACCTTACCAGATTTGGGAACATGTTCCTGAGTGGTGCCATCCGGTTTTGCCCACCATAGACCTTTCCAGATGCAACATAAATTTGAGTTTCTTTAGGATAGCCCATTGCCCGAAGAATCACTGCCACTTCCCCAGGCTCAAGAGGGCAACGTCCTTCCTTCCGTTTCTGCAGGGCAAGCTGCCATAGATGGGAACCATTCTGCATGACAATCACCAAAATGAGAAATCATTCATACATCCATGTTTTCTTTTTCTCTCTCGTGTGTGTATGTGTGCGTGCAAGCGCTCATGTAAGGGGTGTAAGGGGATCTAAGTGGCCCAGAAACCAACAAACCATATGTCACCTTGTACCGTCGAGGCCATTCTTTTTTCCTGTATTCAGCCATCTGAGCTTTCTCTTCTCTTGTTCCCACAAAATCACAGAACGATAGGCCTACCATCCCTTTCTCAAACCTAAGGTGAAGGGCCCTGTTTAAGAGGATATTTTAGAATTGATGGAGCAGAAGTCATAAATTCACAAGTTCAAGTCTAGCCAACTTTCAGGTACCCATTTCTCATACATGTAAGGATTTGAACTGCCAGTGCGGTTTCTCATCCTTGATGCCAGTTGATCAGCCATCTGCTCAATCTCAGGAAGAAATTTCAGAGCATGATAGTTTACTCTGCACCTTAGCCTGTTGATTTCTGGAGGAACATTATCATACCTAAAGGGGAAAAGATTCACAATAACAATTGGAAGTCAATTAATAGACAAAACACAATTATATTCTGTTCTTGATAGATCTACAATGTCTACAACTTACCCAAGCCGATCAACAAAAGGTTTTAGGGCCATTATCTTCTTTTCCTTGATCCGAGGCAGAACATTATCAATGTAAAATTGTGCTGGAGCATACTTCGGAATGTTTTTTACCGTTCGTCTATCATACATAACACAAATTTTCTGATGAATATCAATGCCATTTGCATATTGAACATAGTATAATTTAAATACCATCAATAAAATATGCAATTAGTGGTCCTCAATTTCTGAAACCAAACTAAGTATAACCAGGTCTATAGCAATCACTCAAATCTTAATAAGAATGCCTAGAAGTCACATGAGAAACTCTTAGGTTAATGCATGGACTCTCAGTTTCAGGTTCTCAAACACAGAGGCTCCTATTATTTACTGATCATTTTCCTCCCATAATGTCTGTCATAATTCAATCAATTCTGGTGGGCAGATGAGAATAATTTATTGAGATACAACCTCACTTCGCACAGTCAATCTTGTAATCTAACACCATGTTATCCCTTTTCTCTTGTTTAAAAGGTGTCTATCTGCTTATGCTTTTCAAGTTTTAAGGATATTAAACATTTTCCTACTAGGCAAACAAGAATAATAATTAAATTAATAGGAGAACCTATCCACAAGAGGATGCAACCCTGGTGTATAGGATGCCTAAAGGAACAGCCAACTCCAAAAGGGGAAGAAAAAAATAAAGAAAGAAAGGAAGGAAAAGAAGGGGGAAAGAAATGATGTGTTGCATGGCAACAGAATGCTCCACCCAAGCCCAACTTATCAAAGACATCTAAAAGAAAAATGCTTCCATCCTCCTAAGAGACATTCAGCCACTAAAGCAATAATTTGAAACAAAAAATCTTTCAGGTTCAGAGACAACTCCAACCCTTCAAAAAGTCTACAACCATGCTCCATTTATAAACACCTGGAGAAATATAAGGCTGTCTTCCACACTCCAGTGTTTCTTTAACAAACTTCCATGCCAACTCCAAAAGGACATCCTTCCCTGAGAATGGAGAGATAAAAAAAACACCAAAGACAACAAAGCTCAGAAACAGCCTGCAACCCCACAGTGAACGAGAAAAGTGGTTGACAAACTCCTCATTATTCATGCCCATGTTGGACCAATTAACAAGAGTTCAACCTTTTTTCATAAGCTAGTTAACCATGAGGATTTTATTCCAATTGCTTCCCAAGCCAGTAACATATCACTTCTGGAAGTTCCCTAGTATACAGTCATAATAAGTTAGCTTTTTTTCTTTTATTTAACAAATAAGTAGAGAATGTATTAGAGGCCATAACAAGGGAGAGCAGCTTTCATGTACAAGAAGTGTACTAAGAGTACAAAAATGAGGAACAAAAGCCCTAACAAGAACTAAGAAAACCCCAACCTATCAAGGAATTAGAAAAATACAAATTCATTGATTGCACCTTTTTTTGATAGGCAAAGACACAGAAAAATGTATATTAATAAAAAACAAGGTGCCCAACGGCTAACCCAAAGCATACAGGAGGTATACAACAGGCGCCTATAGGTCAAAAACAAAAGGAATAGGGATACAAAAAACCCACCCGCCCTCATCCATAGCCCAACCACTCAAAAAAGTTAATTAAAGAATTAGGCCCTTCAACCATACAACACTTGGACCAAGACCACAAATTACAAACAAAAAAATATTTCATCCTTTGGATCGATAGATCCTCATTTTCAAAAACAACCTTATTTCTTTCCTTCCAAACTGTCCAAAAAAGGCACAAGGGGGCTGCTCTCCAAACCTTCACTCGCTTCTTGCCCACAAACAACCCATGCCACCCAAGAAGGATCTCCTTCATTGACGATGGGAGAACCCACAGCACACCAAAAATGTTAAATAACAATTCCCATAAAATCCTAGCCTTGGTGCAATGAATTAGAAGATGATCTATAGACTCTTCAACAGCACAACAAAGGTAACATCTGTTCGGAAGAGACCAGCCCCTCTTCTTTAGTTGGTCCATCATCAGAGCTTTACCCCAAGTGGCTTCCCAAGCAAAAAAACTCACCTTAGTAGGAACACATGGGCTCCAAATAATGTTTTTCGGGAACAGGACTGTACTGCTACCCTCCAAAGCACTATAAAAAGATTTAACAGAAAAATCACCATCCTTAGCCTCCTTCCACTGTAAACCATCCTCCAAATTAATAACCACCCTCTTCCCTTGCAAGGAGAATAGGAATCTCTCCACCATCTCCATCTCCCAATTGTTAAACAGTCTAGAAAAGCATGGATTCCAGCCCCCATCCTCTCCCGTAGCTACCCAAGCAGCAACAATTTACTTAAATGTTATCCCTTCATGTGAGCTGATTAACAAAAAGAATCTTTTGCCACACTGTCCTAGAAAGCATTCCACCATCATATCACCCACCAAGGGAAATTACTGATGGTCCTCAATGAAAGCTAATGATACAACAATTAATTCCCCAAGCAAACAACCTCTTGAGAAACTTGGGATTCTCCTTGACCTCTCTCTACACTCCAGCAATAGGCTAGCAAACATTCTTATCAACTGCAATGGAAACGATATATGGAAAACTAATCCCTGCACCATAACATTAAACCAATACTTCGATCTCCTCATTACCCATAAAGATTCTACCATACACCTGAAAATCGTCCCAGCCTTCACTAAGGGACTTTCATGTGTGAGAACTAATGAGAACCAAGAGCTCTAATCACCCCACCCTCCTTCCCCCTTTTTTCTGGATCAGAAACAAAAATATACATTGATATGGTTTTAGAGTACATGTGAAGGATGAGGAATCAGAATTACAAGAACTTATCCAAAGAAGAGGTGAGTGAATCTCTCCAATATACTAAGGAGACCTATACATCAATATAGTAGCACATGAGATTATACAATATAAAGTGACTCCTAACTCCATGGCATCAAACATATCTTTTCCAAAAAGAAACCAAATCAATGCTCCTCTCCTTGCTATCCAAACCCTTTTTAATCTACACATTTAATACCAATCAAGATGAATGTCAATAAGGGGAGTGCCCTTAAATGCTGTAATAGAGGAGGCCCAAAAAGAGGAATAGAAATAAGTTAGATCCTATAGCATCTTTGAAATCCTCCACTTGTCCTAAAAATTCCTTGCATTTCTTTCCCACCATACAATCCAAATTAATGTGAGACAAGCAATTTGCCATAGAACTTTGCCTTTAATGGTACTCCCTAAAACCTTAAAGCAGATTATCATCATATTACATATACTCCTAAGAAGATCCAATCTAACTTAGTCAGTTGGAATAATTAGTGTCATAGCCCTAAAGTCAACGGACACTATCAAAGATGATCAACCGATTCTCCACTCCTTGTACACATAGTGTAAGAGTTAGAACAAGAGACTTTGTAAGGTCTCCTTATCTATAGCACGTCATTGTGTTGGCCTTCTTATTGGCCACTAGCCAAGCCAAAGCCTTAACCTTGAATGAGACTTTAGATTTCCATATAAATTTAGATGGAGAGAAAAGAAATGGAGTTGATAGATTGAACAAGGCCAAGAGGAAAGACTTTATCATAAATAAGTATGAAGAAAATACTGAAAAGACTTGGAAATTAAGAACACAAAGATTGTTCCCCCCACCATAAGTCTTTCAAAAAACAAATCCTTACCCTATCATCCACCATAAAACGAGTATGTTTGGATCTTGAAAAACTTGTACAATGGCCTTTTAGTGGCAATAATTTTTTTTTTTTTATCAATAAGTATAAGATTGTATTGCAAAGAGGCGCTAAAGAAGCGACCCACCAAATTACAGTATAAAGGGACTTACCCCCTTACAAAAGGGCCCAAACATCAAAGGACAAGGCAAAACAAAAAAACCCCTCCCTTAACGCATACACACCCAGTCTATAAAATCTATCAAGGTCGAAGGACCATCTTTTATCCACAATAATGAGACCATCCAAATAGAATATTGATGTCACAACCGGTGGGTTTATCTCATAGATGCTCAATATGACCTTATGCCAAAGCGCAAAACTTTCCCAAAGAAACCTCCAAAACCACCGCCCTAAGAGACTCTCTTCCTCAAATAACTCTAATCACTTTTTTCCTCCCTAAACATTGTCAATATAACCTTTCACTATAGTCCATCCCTAAAGTTGCCAATCTCCACAAACACTTTCCTTACTAAGCATTACTAAGAACAAGGAAACATCTAATCCTTAAACTATCCTAGTTCTTCGGTATCCGAATGGTTGGTCAATTGCTCACAAAAGAGCCATGCTAACTCAAGAGTCTCCCTAATTGAATAAGGAATGACCCACATGACACCTAATAAAGAGAACAATAGCTGCCATAACACCCTGGCTTAAGTACAATGAAGCAGGATGTAATTAATAGATTTCACTTCACTTTTACAAAGGTAACATCCATTTGTCAATGACCATCCACTCCTTTGAAGTTGATCTACGGTGAATATCTTCCCCTAACTAGCTTGCCAAGCAAAAAAAAAAACTTGCAAGAAGGTATGAAGAGCCGCTCTGTTGTGTATTTTTTGGATATAGTGGAAGGAAAGGAATTGAGGAGTGTTTGAAAATATGAAGCAATTGGTCAATCGTTGAAGAGCTCCTTTGTTAGATGCTTGTCGACATGGGTTAGGATGTATGTTGCCAAAGGATGAATGTCTTTAATCAATTTTGTAGATTAAGTGGGATCCAAATGAGGGAGGGAATAGTTTTCTGTATTTTTCCTCCTCCAAGCTATGCGTATTAATATCTTTTTTTTTTATAGGCAAAAAATAAAATGTTTTAATAGCACCTAAGAGGCAAAAAAGATTATACACAATGTATACAAAAAAGCCAAAAAGACCAAGAAAAACAAAGCGAGAGGAACACAAAAAACAACAATCATGCCTCACTTAGAACCTAACCACTCCACAAGGCCCAAGATCGGCAAGGAGGGGTCTCCTATAGACACCCTAACCTTTTAATATCCTTTGTATACAATCTGTGTATCTTGGTGCATAGTTTCGGTTTATAAATATATAATCTTTGCTTACTTATCAAAAAAACAAAAAAAAGAGTAGATGCAGTTTCTTTTTAGGTTCCCCAACCACCACCACAATAAAAAATCTCTCCATAATTTCTCAATCTAACATTGCCTGCAAAAGGTAGAAGGAAAACAAATCATATCCAAGAAGATTACTTTTAGTAAGTGTAAGTCTTCCCTTCCAGAAAGATATTGCCTTTTTTAAGAAGCAAGTTTTTCTCAAATGTTCCTAACCAATTACTTCCCAACTTGGACTTAAATTAAGCACCTAAAGGCCCTCCCAAATAGGTTGTAGAAAAGCAACCCATTCTACAACCAATCACTATAGCAAAAACATCAAGACTCTTCATCCTAATAATCGGAACTAGCTCACTCTTGTTCCAAATTTGGAATTTGGATATTGTTTCATCGCACAATAAGATACATATCCAGTATAATAGATTACTTTCAGAAGTCTCACAAAAGATAATAGGGTATCATCTACAAACAACAAATGTGAAATCTCCAATACTTGGCTTAACCTCCCCCACCTTGAAACTATTGATGAAACCTTCCCCACAGCTCTAGCCATAAAGAAGCTTATGCTTCCACCATCAAGACAAAAAGATACAGCAAAAGTGGATCAAATTGATTCCCAAAGCTCCTGAATTCTTGCCCTATTACATGGATACTCAAGAATGAGTTACTTATACTCAAGGAACCATACTGTATTGAAATTTATTGTTAAGCCAGTAAAAATAACTCAGTTGAATAGCAAACAAAACAGGTATACAGCAATTTTTTTTTATCTCTTTCCCTTTTTCTACATTTTGTATTAGTAATTGGCTTGATCTAATTAAGAACTAAATACTATCATAATTGTGGAAGATAATAAGCCATAAAAATAAAATAAAAACACATCAGACCTTATGCTTGTTAATAGCTCTGATTTGTCTGTGAACCACTCAGGGATATCACGGACAATTCGCACATCATCCTTCAAGTAATCGATGAAATGGTCCACGTCAAAAATATCTTCAAATTTCCTGCACTCATTTCGATAAAAGATAAGGCCAAGATGCATTGGAGTTTGTGGAATAGGATAATACCAATGCCTAATTAACTTATAGTAATAATCTACATGAACCCAAAATGAGAAATAAAATGAGTAGTTCTCCAAACTATGGCATAATCCGTCTCAAAAAATAACTAAAAACAGCTCAAAATGGCACAAGAAAATACTTTTGACACGTTACAATAAGTTAACAAAGTAATGAATGAGAGATTGGCTGAGTAGACTGAATTCTTTGGAATTGACAAAGGCACTTTGGAATTGTCGAAGTAGTAGTAGAGCAATCTTGGTGGTGGTGGCAACTGAAATAGTGGCTGGGCTTGGCAACACTGATATAGCAAAAGTGATGGCAGCAGCATATTAAAGAGAAGGTTCAATGTCAGCAAGAAGAATGGTGCCCATAGGTAGAATTGTAAATGACAGTGGTGCAGTGATGCTATGTTGGTATGTTGGTAAAGATGACAGTTGTGATATCATGGTTGTGATGGTGCGCAGGTGGGAGGTATAATGGTAGTGATGGCGATGGTGATAGTGATGGCAGCAATGAGACAGTGGTGGAGGTCGTGACCAAGCATTAGTATGATGATGTGGTGGTGGCTGTGACAATGCTGTTGGAGGTGGTGGTGAAAATGGTATTAAAAGTATATGGTTTCCCCTTTTAGGAACTGAAAGAATACTACTCCTCTAATTGCCTACAAATGACTCCAAGGAATTTAAAAAAGGATTCAATGACAAGTTCACCTTCAATTCCATATGAGGATAACTGATTCCATCCAAATTTACTCTAATATGATGACAGCTAGATTTTTAATATATCAAATAAGGATTTTATGGACTGTATGAGTATAACAAATTGCCTGAATTTTGTAAGTTACAAATGAGCAAGACAAATAAGGAAATGGACAAGTGTCCAGAAATCCAGATGTGCATCCACTTAGACTTTGTGTGGAGCAGCTTCAAGAGGGGCCGACTTATAATATATAACCTTTACATTGATTTCTGATGTGCTCCATCAGATGCCTTGATTTTGTGAAAAAAAAGTGCGGGCAAAATATGCAACAAGATCCAACCAGAAATTTTCTCATCCACCTTAAAAATGGTCTCTTTTTAAGAAACTGGTGATTGCTAATTCCAGTCAAAATACCCTGAGCTCATAATTTTCAACTGTGATCTAGAAATATTTATGTGAAGTTCAAATAGAAGACATTCAAACATGTTTTATGATAGAAAACTTAATTCTCCACAGGTGAAACAAAATCACTTGGAAAGAAATGTGGAAGTGCAAATAACTACTTTTTTCTAGCCTGATCCTTGCTGAAATATATTCTTTTTGGAAAACTAATAATAAATTTGAAAGTCAGCTTTTTGTTTAGCTTGGTTGAATAAACACGAAAGCCAGAGATTTTCAATAATCTAAAGCAATGAAAACACAGTCGCATAAACTTCAAGATTGGTGTAATATTTAGAGTTCAGCCAATCTTATCAAAACCAAATCAACAAGGTCAGACCATAAACTGATCACTCAGCCACTAAACTGTCTTACTTCTATAATGGAACATTGTGAGGATAAGAACTTGATGAATCCATTGCACCCCTCTCAAACTACTTATGTTTTCACTCTGTGACATGGAGGTGATAAGAAATCCCAGCTTCCCTATTGATGTGCCAAAACTAAAGTAGTTTGAATCATCTTGACACAAGCTCATGTTTCAAATGATAACACTGTTGATGCAGACAACTATCCACTCAATGTTCCTGTTTGTTTATGCCAGTATTTATTAATTCATATCAAGTATACATGCAGCCTTACATTAATTATTATACAGTCCATGGCCAGGGAATGAACCATTGACCAGGTGATCCACCTTGATGACCTTTGTGGGTCTGATAACTAAGGTTTCAGCATGACAATATATAAAAGTGTTTTGTACAATGTAATCATCAAAGTAAGAGAGGCATCAAGGGACATGAACTTGTCAATTAAAAAACCATCCCTAGTTTTCCATTTAAAGTAAATATCCTTAAGGAAGTAGCTTCTGACTTTCTTGTGACAAACCACAGGGAAAAGTAACTGTTGAGGATGTTTCCTCTTCGGGTTACTCTTTGTTTTCTCCTTTTTTTTTTTTTTGGTTTTCTTTCTACAGGTAATTCACTGTTACCAAGAACCAAACATGGAACTACCCCATCCCCACACCTTGCCACTTGAGCCAGTTGTTTGCTTATTCCGTAAACTTTTTATAACAAAACAATGTAAGTACTAGGTTGAGACATCTTACGTTTGGTCTTTCCAGATTTGATCCTGCTTCAGCAATGGCAAAATAAGTGTGGCATTCATTATTTTAGCCACAGCCACCGCATTGCATATCTGCATACAAACATATAAACTAATAGTGAACCCTGTGAAGCCTATTATTAGTCTTCTAAAATATAGGATTATGCATAATTTTTGGGACAGTATACAGAGGAAGTCATTTTATATACAATAAAATATAGTAGTATATGCAAATAATAAATTGCAACCAGAACGATGACTCGCACAAGAAAATCAGTTCACAAGAAAGTGCCCAAAGGAAAACAACTTGTTTCAACTATTTCCATTTTCTAGGAGAAATCTATTTAACTTATAAACCAGAACAGTTAATATTCATGGAAAGTTCCTACAAAATGTGAGACCGACATATCTATGCCTCAAGAAAAGACCCAGTATACCAACATGCCATTAGCAAACTAGAGAATTCCAATTCAATTCCAGAAAATGCATTTCTTAAAAAAAAGTCTATACCACCAAGGAAATAGCACAATAGTTTATGTCATGAAATAATTTGTCCTTTAATGCAACAAGCTGAAGAACATATAATGAGCAACTGGCATGAATCTTCTTTAACCATTTTATGTGACTGGATTTTGATAAATAGTACAGGCAAAACAGTAAAACTCAGGAGTTCTGGCCCTAAAGCCATAATGAAACTTGGGTTTTGTCATTATTCAGGTACTCCGAATCTAATAAAGTCAACAAAATGTTTTTTTTTTGTTTTTGATCAATAATAAAGTCAACAAAAATTAAGCATTGGCACTAAAATCTTTCAAAATTTCACTAGAGCAGACCTAGTGTAAAGTAAATCTTGAGATATTTTTCTAAAGCTTTAGTATATACAATAATATTAAATAGCCTACGAAAAAATATTACATACAATAATATTAAATGAAGTGTTAGACAGTAAGTTAAACAAAACAAATTTAAAATAAAAATGGTATTTGAAAGGTTGATTTTATGGAATATCTTGTTGGTTCCATTGATCAATTGTATGGTATCTCAAAAAATAATATCCAACACCTTTCAGATTGGAATTTGTTAGTTGGTCAAGGGATGAGACTCATATCCCAAACATAAGGTAAGCCTCGAGGCATGAAAGATGTGCCCCATTTATGTCTTACCCTTATAGGTGTGAGACTTAGAGGATCTGAACCTCAAAGGTGTCCCTCAAGGCATTTTGGGCGGGATTTGGATCTAAGCCTCGTTATATATTTGACCAGTTGCAGAGCACAGCCCAAAATTCAAGTACTTCAGTTAAAATATTCAATCTGTTTTGTAAATGTTTTGTCTAGTATTATACGAAGGAAATTTCTCCAAATAATAAAAACTAACCATTTAATACCATACCTAAAGAAACAGAAATTCTACCAAAGTTATTTAAGTTGATCCAGAACAAAGAAACAGAAACTGAGAATGTAAGAATGGGCACTTCCAAGACAAATGTCAGGTTTTTATTGCCAGCAAAAAGAATGGAACTTAATATGCTATTCTGCCCTGACACTTTTGACCAAATACTAGTCATCGCATTAGCATGTGTCATGTTTAACTTCTTTTCCTGAACGAGGCACATTTGGGCGAATATCCATAAAGATGGCAACACTCTAGCCCTATCAGCATTATAGACCTTAGAAAGTGAAGGCTCTATTGGCATGAGGGAATCCCATTAAATTCTACCAATCACTTTTTTGGCAATTTAACCATAGCTGAAACGGAAATATAAACTCCACAAGGTCCAAACAGTTCATTCTCATTTCGAATACATTAAAAAACAAATAATTGAACAAAAACTAAAACTGCATGCAATGTGCCTGGTGTTTGGTTTGGAGATGCAAATGAGAGAACAGTTAAACAATAATCAAATTGAAAACAGGAAAAGAACAAAAGGAGTAACTCCCTAACAGGAATCATACAGCAATTCTTTGCTGATTTAGGCCACCCTCTGCATGGATAAATATATAGCCACTTGTTTCATTCTCAGGAGGAAGATCTGCACAGAACCAAAATAAAGCTGTGGTGAACAGAAACCACATAAACAGTAAAAGAAAATATATAATTATCAAGAAACCATATTTGAAACAGCTTTTTTAATTAAGCCGTATTGAAAATAGTTGAGAAGATTATAATTGCTTTTCAAAGCCCTTCTAACAAATGCAATCTATAAATGGGAAAATTTTCCAATTTAAATGTCACATTCTGATACTGAATCATAAAACTAAATGAATTACTGAAAATTGTGATCATTTCAAGGAAGAATGAACATACAGATTAGAATTAAAAAAGAAAAAAAAAAGAAAAAGAAAAAACAAGCTATGTTAACAAAACACCAAGTTTCTCATAAAAAAAGAGTTCTACTTCATGCCAATTCATAATACCACTTCAAGGCACATGCTGAAGGTTCATATACCAATGCTTGTTCACATAACTTGCACAAAGAATTAAGATCTCAAACAATTGTAGATATGCCCAATGCTCATAAAATATTTGGAGCATGATAACAGATTATTCTAGATAATTTTCAGAGGAAGAAACAAATTGATCCATTCTCTCAAAAACAGAAAGAAGTTGTTATGGAACAATGATTGTACAACTTCATTCACAATCCAGCTACCAATATTAAACTCCAAGTATGAACTTAGTAATAGGTTCTTTCTAGATAGAAATGACACAAGCATATAGTTTTCCTTTAGCACACATATTTAACTATGAAGCTATTCCACACTTAAACGTTCTGTAGTAGAGATCACTGAAGCATTTACAAAAAAATCTAGAATGAACTTCCCTCAATGAAGCAAGGTTTAACTTTCTCTGAGTTCACTCCAGGTAATCTTACTTAATGATATCATATTTATTTCCATGGCTCACAAATTCGGGGAGATAATACTCACATAAATTATTCAAGAAAAATACAGGGTACCACCATACCTGATATTCCACCATTGCGGCGCTCGGCACAAGGCTTCCAAGAGGTGGTGGCAGAAAAAGGATTGCCCCAGAGTGAAGGAGGTTCCTTGACCTAACAAAAATCACAAATGCAACATTCAGATGCATGTATCAACAAAACATATGACCGAATAAAAGTGAGATCCTTGGGAACTTACACGTGGACAGCGAAGAACAATGCCATCTTTTCTACACAAGTACGGAGAATTCTACAATAGATTAAAAGAAAAAGTTAGTGGTGCAATAATAATGTGAAGCATATATTTGAAGGCATCAAATACAAGCAAAAAGTGCATACAAACAGTCAATGACCTCAGCATATACAGTGTTGATTTCACTGTAGTAAGAAGGAACAAAAGGTTATGGAATAAGGAACTTCATTAGCTATGCCAATCTACCACATGAAAAGTTCACCTCACTGCATAAAGAGGCACCAAGGTAAAAAACCAAAAACCTAATCACTTGCCTGAGCAGACATAATCAGGTTGAGTTGCATGCGCATATGACCAGACATCATTTTGCAAAAACCATAGACACAAGTTTTTATATACAATTCTCTTAAAAAAAAACAGCAATCTTATTTTACAAAATTTTATTTCAATTTTGCAAAGCTGCCTTAGTTTAGCCATTGTCGTGCAATGCTATGAAGGGTGGTTTAGGGATTTGTTTTGGCGCCACACTAGAATAAGATCTGTCTGAAAATCCGCTATTAGTGTTCTAAACACTAAAACTGCTGTGCTAAAATAACCTATAAAAGAAAAGAAAAGATGGTAGAAAAACTAACCCCTAAACACCAAATTCAAGCACTCAAGGAGTCGCAAGGAATTGGAAAGCCAATATCTGAAACCAACCATTTTTTTATTGAGAATATCAGATTTTAGAAGAGATTGACTAGTAAGGAATATAATCATCTCTAATGTTTCTCCAGTCGAGGTAGGTGAGGAAATGGAACACATTTCAATTCGAACAAATTCCGGAGAAAATAAACGCGTAATTCATATAAATACTCAACAATAGCAAATAAACTAAAATCCCTGGGTATCAATCTAACAGCATGGCAAATATTTGAAGAAAAGCAATATTGAACCACCAGTCGAATCAAATGAAAGAACAAAGGAAGAGCACTGACCAAGCCATTCAAAATAGCAGAAATTGAGATGAATCCGACGAGAATGACGAGAAGGATCCAGAAAAGCGAGATCTTGTAGTTATTTGGAGAAACCCTAGGCTCATCAGAGAAGTATGGACATATGGAGTGAAAATTGGACCAGAAGGGACGGTCGCGATCCCGATCTCGTGAGGAATGACGATCGTAGTGGTCCGTTGGGTTGTCGGGCAAGAAAGGGGACGAGTCCTCATCGCGCTTCAACGGGGATGGCGTAGCTCGGGTTCCGATCGAGCTCGAGTGACGGAGCTCCGCCATGGCTCGCTTCGGACTGAAAGCCAGCTTCGGCGGTTTGCTTTACTACTACGGTCCGTCACAGTCTATGTCACTTTAGATCAATGCTTCACCTCTTTTTTGATTGAAACCAGATGGATGCAAGGAACGGCCAATGTTGGCTCATAGATACGCACCTACAGCCGACACTGGAGCCTCTGCCTCCCCAGAGTCCAGACCCATCTCCTTATTTGTTGCTGTTAGAATTCAATACATACATTCATACCTCTCGTCTCTCCCTTCCGTACCAGCTACACCAAGTCTGACAACTAATTAACCCCCTAACGTATTTTTGGGATAACTTATAGTTATCAGTAATGTCCCATTAGCATCTAAACTCAAAAGAACGGTAAAGAAATTGAATTTTATAAATTAAAAAATAATTTATTTGATTGCCTTATCGGTTCCTACATTTGATGGTTTTTGAAATAACATGAGCTATGTTGCCGAAATTTTTGAATGAAAATGTAAATAAAAGAAAATAAAAATAATCATCCAATAGGGTGGGTTAAATATGATAATTACAAAAAAAGGTGGTCTTTTTTAGTAACTCGGAGGATTTAAAGTACTTAACTTTTTGTCTAGCCCCACATTTATTATAATTATTGATATCAAATTTTAAATCAAAATTTTGGGTTTAATTATACGTATTATATATAATGATAGTATAATTTGTTATTTAAATTTACTATTTAAAACAAAATTATTTCTAAAAATAAATAAATAACATTTAATGTGTTTTTTTTTAATCTTTTTTTAAATATTTTACTGAGATAAAAGCAAGTTTCATAATTATATAATAAAAATGATGATTTTTCTTATACATTTTTCTAATTTAAAATTGATAAGTTATGTTTCTATATTAAATTTGAGGAAGATTGACTATTTAATTTTTTATTTGGATTATTTAAAAAAAATAAGAAAATGATAATCATTTTTTATTTTTTAAAATAAAATAATTTTAAATTTTTTATATGATTTTTTTATATTTTTTTCCTTTTCATAGTGTTGTTTTCTTAGTTTTCATATATAATTTTTTCCTTTTTTTTTATTCAATACATCAAGTGAATGATGTTAATACTGTTAGGAATTTTAGGCTAATCCAACCTATGGTAATCACCCTAGAGGGGGGTGAATAGGGTGATGGTCTCTTTTTCCCAAATTTAAACTATGTAAAAATAAGAGACAATTATATGCAAATATATAATAAACAAAATAAACACAATTGCATATAATTTAAAAGAGTAAGGGAAGAGAGAGTGCAAACACAAGATTTATAGTGGTTCGGCGCAACCCGGCCTACATCCACTCTCCTCAATCTCCTAACCGAGTGAGGGTTCCACTGATTCAAGGCTTCCACACCAAGCCTTCAAGCAATACAATTGGATTATGGTTCCAATCCACCCTCTTGGACTTTTGGCTCCAAGCACCCTTTACACTTCTCAAGAGATACCACACTCTTGGAAAACTTCCTCTCAAAGATTTACAATTAAAGATCTCACAAAATCCTAGTACAAAAGCTTTAAGCTCAAATGATACAAGAAACTAGAATTGAATGGTGCACTAATGATATGCAAGTTTTTGAACAATGGTGCACTCAAAAACACTCTTCTAAGGCTCAAATATATTCAAGAATGATTTAGGAAGGTTAAGCTCTTGAAACAATGAAGATTGGAGCCTTTTTATAGAAGAAAAAAGCCAAACTAGCCGTTTGAGGTTCGTCCGGTCGAGCTGGGGGTCGACTGGTTGACTAGCCGTTAGCATTTAATGCTTGGCAGGTGACCGTTGGGCCTCGACCGGACCTCGACCAGACGAGGTTCAACCTTGACCGGTTGAACAACCGTTCTGGAAGAAAGAGAAAATTTTTGCATTTTTCGAACGGTCGACCGGTTACTGTTCATACCCCTCAACCGGTTGAGTTGAGGGTCAACCGGTTACTGTTCATAACCTCAACCGGTTGAGCTGTGGGTCAACCGGTTACTGTTCATCCGGTTCAACCGGTTGAGCCATTTTTGGCTCAACACCCAACTTTTTCAATTTAAAACCTTTAAAACAAGTTTGGAAAATATTTGACATAAGGTTTTAATTGAAAACATGAAATCATCCAATTTTAAAAGGATTTAAAATGAATTAATTCTTGGATGATTTTGGTGCATAAGTAAATAATGTAATGCATGAAAAAACCTAGTGCACCAACAACCTTACAAGGAGATCTTATGAAGCTTGGGTCTTGAAAAACACTTCTCTTTGAGGTGGTCTTCTTCTTCATGATTTCTTCTTGGCTTGATTTGTCTTTGGATTGCCACTTTGGAAGTTATCTTGCCTAATCACACTTGAAATATGATCATTAATTCTAAACTTTGTTTTGTTATCATCAAAATCAAGATTAACCAAACCTTTGTTTCACAAATACATATGATATGGTAGATATTAATGAGATCGATAAAAATATGTTATAATTACAATATTGAGAAAATAAAGGTTAATTTTAAATGAGAAAAACACCGAAGAGGAAAGTGAATTAGGTTTTAAAATATTTTTTTTAAACACAACAAATTTAAGCACAATAAAAACAAATAAATAGATATAGAGTTAAGGAAATCAAACTCATATTTTATAGTGGTTCGATGTTTCTTTGTCTACGTCTACTCTCCTTTAACTCATAACCGAGTGAGAGTTCCACTAATTTAAAGTTTCAACCAAGTTTTTAATCTATTTTGCACTTGAATTTCGACTACAATGGGCTCTTACATAATCTCTTTAAGATTCAATTCATTTGAAAGCTTTTAACACTCAATTTACAATAATGAACTTCTCTCAACTTAACTTAAATACAAATCAAAGTTATGATGAATCACAAAGGTGCACTAAATGATATGCAAGTAAATATTTAATACACAAAGAAATAAATGAGAGCTTTTAAGGCAAAAATAAGTTGGTAGATAAATAAATGTGAGTGTTATCTTACTCATGAATGAAGTGGAACTCTCTATTTATAGGTTTCTAACATCAAGAACCAAAAAAAACAAAAAGCAGTATCAATCGGTCGAGCTAAGGGTCGACCGGATTACTAACCGTTTGAGCATTTAATGCTTTGGCAGGTTACCGTTGCTTCAACCGGACTTCGATCGGGCAAATGATACCCTAGCCGGTTGCCCCAGTGCCTTGACCAGTTCAACATTTTTAGCCCGAAAACCTTTTTTTTTTTTTTCTGATATTTTATTTTATAACACTTAAGCAAGATTTTTAGGTGAATTAATATGTCAATTTGGAAGTGATTTGCCTACGGTTCATTTGATAAAATTCGGGTTTTGATGAAACTGTAACTTTAAAAAATAAACCGAGTTTTTCAAAGATGCATGAAATGATATGTAAATCCTAAGTGCACTCATACATTTATCTTACATTTGTTTTTTTATGATTAAAAGTATTCCAAACGTCTTGATCTTGCATCCATTAGGTTATTTGATGAATTTTCAAATTAATATATGAGATTCTTAATAATTCAAACAAATTAGTAACTTAATCATAGTTTGTTATCATCAAAACCTTATTAGAAGAACCCTCTAACTAACTAATATAAATACACTTATATTACAATACATTACAATAAAACCTAATTATAATTTTTTAAAACTTTTTTATTTATTTATAAAAGTGATAGTTTTGTATAATGATACCATATATTTGTATCATTCTTATATTATGAATCATTTCTTAAATCAAATAAAATACTAATTTGAATTTATGAGACTTGTTATTTTATATATATATATACACAAAAATTATTAAATAATTTTATGTGTTGAGTAAATGATGATAATATACTTATAATGACATATTAATATCAATAGGCTATGAATAAACATTTTTAAAATTATTACTTTTGTAATGAAATATAAGTACGATATAAGCGCATTATACTTACAATACAAACACTCTAACGTTACAATATATTACAATATAATTTAATTTATTTTTGTTTGATTTTTTCACGTGCTATATTACCCAATGAATAATTGCGTGTTATTCCATTGAATAATTATGTGTTATTCCATTGAATATTTGTATATTATGCTAATAACGTTTTTAATTGCATGTTACATATATAAAATGACATAATAACTTTAAGATGTGGTTTTTATTTTGAAGATATTGAAAATTATTTTTTTACTGATGTAAAAATCTCATTTTTTTTAATATAATTATGAGTGTTATGAGGGTATTTCAAATATATATATATATTCATTCAACCCCACATTACAGGAGTAAAAAAAATGATAAATTTATTAAATATACCATATTGATGTCATAATATAAAATAATATATAATTAATACAAAATAATAAACTAAATTAATAATGCATGGTTTATTAGATTATTTTTATGAAAATTATAAAATTCAACTGGACTTATCATTTTAAATTCATTAAAGTAAATACTAAAATTATATTGTTTAAAAGTGAAACAATTTTTTGGGACATGAGATTACACTATTGACCACCTTTTCTTATCATCGCGTCGAGCCCCATAGTACTGACAATCTCAAAATTATTTATAGATAATAGAGAAAACAGATTAAAGGATTGTCTTCTAAAAATGATTGAGATAAATGACGGTTCCCAATGATTATCACATCCAGCTCATCCAATATAGTAATTATTCAAATAAAATATAAAAGAAAAGTACAAAAAATAAAAAATAGATTAAAAATGAATAAATTATTTTTATTTTTTATTTTAAATTTATTTTATTTATTTTAATACATGGATATAAAAATAAAATAATTTAAAAATATATAAAATTTTAGTTATATTTTATCTTATTTGATATTTTTAGTAGGACAACAAACCCGAAAAAATAATTTTCCGTTATATATATTTTTTACTTCCTTAGTTTTTTTATAGGAATCAAACATAATCATAAATTTTTTTTTATCTTTTTTCTTCTAATCTATATTTCATCTTTATTTTCTTACCAATCTTTTAATTTCTTTCCCTTCAAATTTTTTAATAGCCAAGCCAGGCCATAATAATAATAGTAATAATAATAATAATAATACTATTATTTATAAATCAGTTTTCTTACTTTTATGATGAAAATTGTCTTCTATTTAATAAAAATTTTATTTTGTACCTTTTAAATGCGACATCTAACGGCAGAGGAAGCAGGTCTAATTTTAACCATGTAGACCGTCATACACCGGATAATTGATTACGTCCGAATTCCAATCCAGTTCCTTCTTCCCCGTATTGTAGCCTGTGCCAACAGCAACCAAAGAACACACACAGAACGGCACGAATATTTAAAAAATAAACCCTAGAAATGAGTCATATAGCGAGGCACGTCTCGAATATCTTCGGACGCCCGAGTCTCGCCCCCAACTCGAGCTTCAGCAATTGCGAGGGATTCGAGTGAAGGTTCTGAATGGAAACCTCGAATCTGCGCTGATCGTAATGCAGCGAAAGATGCAATCGAGCGGAATCGAACGGCTGATAAAGCGGGAGCAGACTCACCACATCAAGAACTCCGAGAAGCGGGTCTTGGCCCGTAAAAATCTGGAGCGCAGAATCCAATCCCAGGAACTCGCTCGCAAGCTCAAGGCCATTCTCATCAAGAAAGTCAGGTATGCTAGACTTAGAACCCTAGAAATACTATAGCGTGTTGCGAAATACATTCCCTGAGGTTTGCTTCAAACTGATTGATTTGTGGGTGGATATTCTTTCTGGTATCCAAAAATGTGGAATTGTTTAGATTGATTTTAGTAATGTGAAAGGCAAAACCTAGGTCTTTACTTTTTATGCGATTTATTGAATCGCAAAAGAATTATTGGTTATGGTAAGATAGTAGCAGGGTTTTAAATCACGACGAAGCTTTGCAAATGTGATTTTTGTTTGTATTCACTTCCTGCGTTTTCTCAATAACCCTATATTATGTTCTATAGTTTGATCACACATTTAAAGCAGTTTCTCTTTTACATGGATGTAAATCATCTCATATGTTAGGAGGAAGAAATTTGGTCCATGCTGTTGATTTTGGACTAGATTCGAGAAGTTATTTTCCATGGTTAGGAGACAGTTCCAAGTGCAGCAACACATTGTTTAAATGGGGCTTAAATGATGTTTTCTTCACATCTATAAGCTTTAGACAAACTTAGATGATGCTCAAGCTTTGCAATTTGCATATAATTATCAATAAACACACCTCAGAGATCAGACTTCAGTACTGAAATCAGTGATGGAGCCACCCCTCAAATTTCCATATATATATATTTATATATAAGGTAAAATGAAAATTTTCCCCCCCTAAGAATTAGAAAATTTTGAATTTTTGAAAAATAAAAATATTTATAATTAAGTGTTATTGGCAAAATATAAGTTATACCAGTTGATTAAAAAGCAATAAAATATTTTATAAAATTTACTTAATATTCATACTTATTATTTTTTTTTTCACACAATCATTATTCTAATGTATTTTTCAGTATCTTAATATATTGGAAGATTTTTTTTATTATGAATTTTTTAATAAAATTGATTTTTTTAATTATTTTATATTTGATATTTTATTAAATAAGTTTCTTAATGGTGATTTTTTCTTTAGCTTCAATTTTGACAATTTTAAAAAATAATAATTTTTATATTAAATTTTATAGTATTTGATTTTTGATTAGATTTAGTGTTGTTTAATTAATTATGTTAAAGAGGTAGTTTAGTTTAGTTTTAATCATAAGAGACAACATGACTGAATAGGATACTTTGAATTATAAATAATAACTATCAAACTTTCATAAACTATTTATATTTTGCTTATCGGGGTTTTAGCAATTGTGATATTATCATTAAAACAAAGGCTTCATCACTGTTCATTGATTTATATTTAGTCATTTGAAAAAAAAAATCAAAATTACTTTCTAAATTAGTGAAATCTTTAAATTTTTTGATTGATAATTTACTTGAAGATGAGAGAGCTGTTGCCCTGTCCACAGCTATGGGACCTAAGACAATTTGATGCTTGGGGCCCTGTTCTCTTGGGAGTCTGGGACTGACCTTCGTTTCCTCTAAGTCTACTGTATTTCCTTTCCAATCATCTTATAGAACGGAAAGATGCTTCTTCTTCTTTCAGGACTATAACACCTTGAATCACTGCTTCTTAAGCCCTTCTTCTAGATGTAAAATTATGAATTTCCATGACTTTCTTAGGAATTCAGCACAAATGGGTATTGTAAAATTTGCAGTTGTTTGGAACTTTTTCTATTTGGCTATACAAAAATTGTAGTTCAACCTTCTGAACTATGTTTGGTTAAGCTATGTTTGGTTATAACATGATATATGATAAGAGGTAGCATAACATATCCTATCTCATGTTTAGTTGACAACGAGATAGGATATGTTTTCCAACTTTTATCAAATCCTATGTTTGATTGAAAAGAGAATAAGATAAGAGGTGGGATAAAATATCCACCCTGTTTCTTTTTCTTTTTTGATAGGCAAACGAGAATATATAAAAAAACACCAATCAAAAAGAGGGTCCACCTTTTTCTTTTATCCTTTATACAAGGGATTTAATAATCCCATTGGGAGAGATGGAGTACACATATCCTATGAATCATAGATGCTTTTCTCTCATATAGTTTCTTCTATTTCTTAAATTTATTTGTTCATGTTAGTCACTTTCTGAAACAAAATTTTTTTAATTAAAAAGCTAAATCTTTGTTCAAAAAATATAATATTGTTTATTTACAAAAGTTTGATACTTTTATTTTTAATATTATTAATAAAAAAAATAAAAATTACCTACTGAAAAATAGATTGCAGAGTGAACTTTAAATAATGCTAAATACGAGAGATTTGATTTATTTTTAAATACCAAACATTAGGAAGCGATATGCCTTCTAGTTGAAGAATAACTTGATATGGTGAAGTATGTTTTTCATTCAATTTTTATTTCTATAACATATCCAATTGGAAATAATATCCTAGGATATCATTATCCATTCAATATAATGTCCTGTTGCAAATAGTATCCTATAACATGTATGTACTATCTTATCCAACATACCAAACATAGTCTAAATGTCTTGACTCGCACCCACCCACATGTGTGTTTGGGCTTTCACCAAGGTTTAAGTTAGCGTGATAGATGCCTTGTTGGCCTACTACCTAACAATGTAAATTTTTAAGTCAAATTGGTAGCTTAACATAGCATTGGAGCTTCATATTATTTGATGACGTGTATCTCCCTTATTTATTAAATGCACTGCAAGCCCAAAAAAGACTATTGACTCTACTATCTGAGAATGCTACATTGTAATATGCATCGTAATCTGTTAACTTAAGTTTTTAGGTCAATTGGTAGCTTAATAACATGGACTCACATGATACATGTGTTTCTATTGTCGGGATTCTTGTAGATTGCTAATGTTTGCTGATAATCTTTACTGAAATATTGCAGGGGTCTATGACACTTTGAAGGAATGGTTTGGTTGATGGATGTCACTGAAAGGGAACTCTTTTCGCTGTTAGTTTGCACTTTTGTTTCATCTTCCTCTGGAATTTTGTGGGTTGTGCTACCAGCTTACTCAGCAACCATGCCTCTGTGATACATGCAACCTGATGCAGAAGCAGTTTATTTGCCCATTCATTCGAATGCCATACAGATTTTACTGCAATATCACAGAAAATTTGAGAAACATTTCAGTGATGTTATCGCATCTCTGGATCAATAATTGCAGTACATTTCCTAAGAAGCTGTTTCCCTTGTAGGATCAGAATTTGCTGTATGATTTGATAATTTAAAGCAAAAAAAGGGAAAAAAAAATGACAAGGATATGTGCTTGTCAGGATGGACACACTCTCAACCCCAGAAAAGGTGTTTATATGAAATCATGGAGGTTACCATAAGTATGCTTTGAGAATTTAGAAGGATACATGTTGATGAGAATTGTTGCATTTATACTCCCTATCCATTTTACTGATGCTCTTCTTTGAGTGGTACCTAAATTGTTCTCTGCTCCCATAAAATGCCTCTTTGCTATGTAGACATCCTATTACCTCATAAAGAGGCAGAAAGGTGTCTTCGGTGTAGGATAAGAAATTGCATTCTAGAGATATTTGGTTTCCTTAAGCGGCAAACTGAAGCAGCTTTGAAGTCATAATACCCACCTAGAGAACTAACTGCACATTTTCAAATGCATGATTTGGGTCGTGGCGTTGTGTTCCATGAGCAGTTTATTGGGAGGAGTATAATTTTTCCCACTCAAGCCATAATATTTCAGGCCAAGGATTTGTATTAAGGTTGCAACATTGCGGATTAGCAACCTAACAAGGCTGGGTCGTACCGAAAAGGGTTCTATCGAGACTGCGGGTAGGTCATGCCTAAACGTGGCTGTTAATCAATTCAAAAACAAATATTATTAATCAGTATTAACAATGTATTTCAAGTTGAATGATTTGAATTAAAGAATTAACATTGTTGAACGGGTGATAGATTTCGCATTCCTTTAGAATAATAATAAGATAATCCAAAATATTATATTAATATTAATTATTATAGAGGATTAAATAATTAAATACTGGACGAGTAATGTACAACAAGCTAATGAGGCTTAAATTATTGGTAATATAATTGGTGGAATTAGCATTAGAACGTCGATGAATAAGAAGAAAGGAGTGCAACCAATAAAAAGGAGAAGAAAAAGGGAAAAAGAAATGCCACCTAGATTTGTCCGGGGACGGTAGCCAACACGGTATCGGTTCCACTTCCACAGTTCCACTACACAAAATGGAGACTTGAGAGTGAGAGTAGCGTATAGTGATGGAGAGTTCCCAACCCTATTCGAGGGTTTAAGAGGAGGCATCGCCTTGCTTCTCTTTCTCTGCTGCATGAATGGCAATGGAAACTGTAAGGGTTCGTGTGGTGTTGGAAGATCCCGATCTTCTGAACAAGACACAGAATTCAGAGGGACTGAGGCGGAGTTGGCTTCTCCTCAAACCCCAACACAAAACCATCTCCGACCTCTCTTCCTATCTCCTTCGCATCTTCAATCTCCACGATTCTTGCCCTAATGGCCTCCTCATCTCTGTATGTCCTCTTTTATACCTGCTCTTAACACTAATCCCTGCAATTACTCTATTTATGTTATTGTTCAATAACCAACATCATATACTGGATTACTTCATCCTTGTGCTTACCTTTCAATTTATCACACAACTTTTGATTTTATTGTACTTTGAATGACGCATAAGAAACTGTGTGCTGAGGCTAGTGGGAAATCTAGCATTGTCTTTGATTTGTGTGGATTTTTATAACTGGTTTTTTTTTTTTTTTGGGTGTTTTCATTCTTGCACGTTCGATTAATTACTTTGGTTTCATTTTTTGGGCAGATGGATGGCTTTGTTTTGCCCTCTTTTGAGTCCACTTGTATTTTAAAGGACAAGGAGATCATTAGGTTTGTTAGAAAGTTTTCTATGCCATTTGATGGATTCTCGTTGTGTGAAAATGGAAAGTAATGTATGTGGTTTATTTTGATTTTTGTATTAGTGTGAAAAGGAAAGGTGGGGCAGTGATTGATCTTCTTGAGGTTGGTGATGAGACAAATTGCTCTGAGGATGAAGCAATCGTGGAGAATCAGCACACGCATAGGGGAGTGAAGCTTTTGGCGAATGAGGAGTTTGACAAGGAGACTGGAGGGTATGAAAGTGAATCTGAAGAGGATGAACCTGATCAACCAGAGGAAACAGTGCAAGTGGAGACTGCATCGGCCGGAAATGCAGGTTCCAAGAAAAGAAAAGCATCCAGGAAACTTAAGAGTCCAAAGTATGTCTTGAATTCTATCTCCAAAAAATGCTTTTCTTGTGATTTGTATTGTATCTGTGATGATATCTCTGATCCAAGAGGACTAAAATGACCCCAAATGTTTGATTTGATGTATTTTGCACTAAACAACTCTATACTAGTTTAACTTAGATTCTTATAATATCAGTCACCATATACTGATCATTGTATAGATGATCTTTAATTTCTAAAGACCATCTAGTTATTCATACAAACTTTTCATGTCCCAACAGTTATGCCAGAGTGCTGGATTTATATTATTAAATCAACTATAATGCTGCAACTATATAAACTGTAAAACCTATCAATTTAAAGAAATCCACAGTATCTTCTAAATTGCATAGTAAGAAAATTAAAACTATACATATTGAGACTTTATCACAAGGAAGTCATGTTTAGATATATCCAATGCATATTGTGTCTAGTTACCTAATATCATTTTCTCATTATGTGGAATATTGCTACCTCTCAAGGTTTGTACACTGGTGTCTTGCATGTTATTTGCTATATCTCCTATCAAATAGTTTTGATGGCTATATATCTCACTTAGTATATCTTTGCTGTTATTTTGTGGAATTAATATACTTTCTCTTGCTTAGTCTTGTTTGCAACTAGTTGTGTAGAAGGTTTCATCAGAATTTTCTGGTTTTGTTTGCTGTTTTCTTTTCTTGGTAAATTACAGGAGGAAGAAAAACAAATATACAAGCCTTGAAAAATGCCCAGTGGTTCTGGAAGATGTTGAAAATGGTGTATGTGAGGAGCAGACCAAAAGCTGTGATGACTGCACTGTCCTCCCTAAGAAGGGTAGTCTCAAGAAGCACAAGTCATCCAAGGTGGATGGTAAACCAGATAAAGCTAGGACCCTCAACATTGATGAAAGAAGTAATGATGTTGATGAATCTTCGCCCAATGCAAAGAGGTAGGTTCTAAAGTCTTGTTAAGTTTATGATGGGTGTTATACTAGATTCCTTATACTTCCTTCTTATTGATTGCTTTGGAAGGTAAGTTAGAGTTACACACTATCTCATATTGCTGCATTACATCTCCCAGTTGAATCATTTCTTCTTGTCTCTTTCATGCTGTTACTCTTGTGTGTACTTCTTTTTGGTATTCGTGAATGTTCAGTCTTCATCAATGGTTAGTGGGCTCAACCTAAAGTTGGTATGATAGTATGATTTTTTTAGAGTTTCAGCATGTAGCTAATGCAATTCCTAATATTCTTTATTTATTCTAACTACAAGTTAAATAACTTTGCTAGTTTCACTACAATATAGTTCTCATAACTTATCCACGTATATGAATGCTCACACAATGAGCATTCATTTCAATAAAGAGAGAGCTAGCCCTGGTTGCTGAGAGCATTTCAGGAAAGTTTTAATTAGAGTTATCTAAATCATATTTTTGTGTCTGTACAGTGTTTTCCTCGATTAGGGCATCGGTATGTAACTATATGTGGTTTATGAAATATGTATTTTTCATGCATTTGCCAGAAACATGGCTTGTTTCAAGAAAAATGTCTCTTTCAAGTCTTTCCTCTGATGGCTTGCCTTGCATTCTTTTTGAAGTCAACACATCTGCAATTTATTTATTTAGTTTTAACTGTTAGAGAGAGCAGGTACTAATGATAGAAGTCTTTCCTCTCCATTCCTCTTTTTCTCTCTTGTGTGCTCTTGCTCACTAACCAAGAATCGTCATTCTATTTTCTAGGTGTGGTGAGCTTCAAGAAAATGGCAGTCAGGGTGTGGAAGTTGCCAATCCACCTGATGGAACGCAAAAGGTTGGTAATAGTCCTTAACTATTTGTGTATGATTATTGTAATTATAATAAACTTTACAAAAGATATCTGCATGGTCAAGGTACAGAGAGGAATGTCTTCTATGCAATTTATTTATTCTGGAAATACAGAAACAAATAAATTCTGCAGTCAAACTATCAAAAGTAGAATGGGCTAGAAATTCAAGCCCTAAATAATTCACTTTGTATTGAAAAGGTTAGGACTTCCTGGTTCCTGTGGATCTAATTCATTGAAATTCTAAATCTTCAAAATAATGGATCAGAATACCGCAAATAGAGCCATTGTGACACCCATTGAAGGAGTAGTTCCCCATCCAGGAGCTACTTTACCATATTCTGAATTCAACAGTTTCAATTAGTCCTCTGTAGTAGTTTGTCTTGAACCAGATCTAGAGCTACCCTCAGCTTTTTTTTTTTTGTTTTGACTATCTTATTCGTATGCATTAACATGACGTTGTGCATGGTAATGTTTTACTTTTAACCATCCAACCCCTTTGTGTCAATATTGCTGCTACATGACATGGCTATGGGTTGCATGCTGAATACTTTATTTATACCCAAATAGGCAAATATGTCCAGATTGGAACAAAGTTTAAATTTTAGAAAGATGAATTTGGGTTAAAGGTTTTTTAAATGAAGTTTAATATTAATGTATTAGGAATTGTCATACAATTTCCAGCTATTAGTCAAGCTTTATCCTTTTGAATTGTTAGATTAAAGCTTAAGTTACAATATAAAACCATATCCCCTAAGTTTGAATGAAAAATTTTACCCATTGACAGAACTGTACTAGGGAATGCATGTAGGTACTAATTGTTGATTAGTCATTCTGGGGCATTTATATCATTTTAAGGGTTTAAATTTTGATGCTCTTCTTTCTTTTCTGTTCTATTTCCTATTATTAGAACTTGCTTTGCCTCGGCGCCTGTTTTTCTCTTCAAAGATCAACTTCACCATCTAAGTTATACATATCTTTTCCCTTTCTGTTAGTACCCTAGTAGAAGTGCTCGGCGTAAAAAGGCCAAGCGGAAATGGCTGCGGGAACTAGCTAAAGTTGAAAAGAATGAGGTATTTACGCACAAGATTTTTGAAATTGTTTTATAGGATTGAGATCTCAATTTAACTTTTCTACATGCATAGCAACAGCATCTTCCTTTGCCTTGCTGCCCACTATTTTTCCATCTGTCTCTGCATACACATGTGCATGTTTCATATTCTAGTAGGTAGACTGGAGTCCAGCATATGACTCTAAGTTGCAGGATCATCTATGCTACTTCATCAGTTGGTATTGTATCTACCAAGTATTTGGATGCTTATTCTCCAAACTTCTGAATAAAGCTTATGTCTTTGCTTGGGTAATATATATGCCTATCAAAGGCAATAGAGTTACTTACATTATTTTGATCTTCTTTTGTTTGTTACATATTTATTTGCCTTTTACAAAATGATATTTTGTTTGTAATCTTAATTTTGGCAGATGCATCAGAGACAATCACCTGAAAAAGAGGTTCAAAAGAATTCTCTAGAGCATCAGCAACCTGATCAAAATAGTGATACAGATGATGCTGTCATTGTTCCCATAGTAATTAGGCCAGGGCATATTCGCTTTGAGCCCCTTGGAAAAGGTTCGTTACTCAATATATGTGTGCTCATGCATGCATGTTTGCAAGCAGGAATACTTGGTTTTCATGCATTCTGGATGCTGAGATTTATGTCTTTGATAATAAAATTGAGTTGCCAATGAAGATCAATTACCATATTTCGTGTGACTATAGCATCAAACTGGTTACTCTGTCTAAGTATTACTACTTCTAGAAATTAAGTTCTAGTGTTTACTATGTCTAATGCTAGAAACTGAGTTGAATGTCTAATTTTATGACATGATGAATTCAGTTCAAGATCCCTTAGATCTGTGAGGCTGAATTCAGTAGATTAGCTGTACAAAGCATTTCCTTGACCTGGTAGGTTTTGACCATCTAATTTGCATTATATGCTTAAATGTTGTTGAGCCTTTCAAAGAAATTCATTCGATTGAATGCCTGAAACTAGCAGATGCTGATTATTTTCATGTGCTTGATGTCTTGATCTACTTAATAGAGATGGCATGCATCATATGCTGGGGCTTGAATCTTTTTCTGATGTTGAATTGATGAGATGCAATTGGAACTGGAACTGCTGGAGAGGAAACTAGCTCTAATATTGCTCTTAGCCTCTTTAGGTGTCTGCTGTATACTTCTTGTATGCTTTGGGTTGACCTTTGGGCGCCCTTGATTCTTTATTTATAATATTTTCCTGTGCTTTTACCTTTAAAAAAAAATATATATTGCTCTTAGCCTGCACCTCTGTTTCATTTGTGATCCATTTTCTTGCCACTTCACTTTTAAAGAACAAAATGTAAATGTTAATATCTGTAGAACTATAGAATAGTGCTGAAGTTTAGACAAGGTATCTATAACCGTCTTCATGTTTGTGGTTGCTTTTATTTTGAGGTTCTGAATAAGATTGATCCTGTATGAGAAGCCAGCATGAACCAATTTTAGACAGAACTGTATGTTAGCATGAAAACTGTACATTCTATGATAGATGCACATGTGAACTTCATAATTCCTTTTACTTTTTTGAGGAAAATTGAAGCTAATACTGGAGTTTTTTTTCCAAGAATGATGTGTTGTTGGGCTTCACTGATCCTCAAAACTTGGTAATTAGTTAAGTGATGTGTCTGTAAAACGTGAGACAAAGCACTCACTGTGAGTGCATTATAAATGCATGTAAATTGCCACCTTGCTGGCATCTAATAAATTTGCCTAATAATGTGCATGCCATAATACTGCATTCTCTCTGATTAACTTGCTGTCTCTTGTGGATGCAGACCAGACTATCCAGCAAAATCAAGTTTCGGTGGTATATTTTATATTTATTTTACTTTCTTAGGCTGTTTATTAGTGATTTTCTTGTGTTAAAACTATTCAACATGATGGACTAACTCACTAGGCTATGTTTGGTTAGCTAAATGTGATATGAGATTCGATGAGATATAAGATGACATCTTATGCCATATTTGGTTGGTGATGGGATAGAATAAGTTATTTTATCACTTATCATATCCCATGTTCAATCAAACTTGAAATAGGTTGTATAATAGGATAACTTGTCCAACTTCTTTTTTATCTCTTCTACGTAAGATATAATAATCCTACATCGAGATTTATGATATACATATCCCTTGGATAATAACTTTATTTGTCTCATTCATTTCTTTTATATTACTCATTTTGCAAGACAAAAATTTTGATTAAAAAAAAATTAAATTTTTAGTTCAAAAAAGTAAAGACTTAAAAAAAATGTTAACAATACAATCTAAAATAATACTAATATATAATATTTTTTAATATGATATTTAATATATACAAAATGCTTTTGTATATCTAACAAAATTATATAATATTTTTTATTTATATATTTTAAATATTTTAATTGTAAATATTATTAACAAAGAAATAAAAAATCACTTAGTAAATTATTAATTGTAGAATGATTTAGAAATATTATTAAACATGAGAGAGATTTCATTTTTTTAATAGTAAACATTGTGATGCAATATATTTTTTTATTTTAATGAAATATGGAATATTGAAATGCAATATGTTTTTCATTTCATTTTCTATTTTTTTTTTCACCAAACATGAACAAGGCACACATCTCATGGGATATAATATTTCTAGATATCATTTCCCTTAGATATAATATTTCAGATATCATATCTTATTGGAAATGATATCCTAGCATATGTATATTCTATCCTATTCAACCAACCAACATAACCTCATGGTTGCAGCATGAACACTTGTTAAAAGCTACCTCACATATTAATTTTCTTCCTTTGGAGTTTTCATCATATCAATAATTGATCACTCCAAGAGTATTTTTTTATGTTGGCAATTAATCTTCTTGCTTCATAAAATAGACAGCCTTTTTCAAATTGATTTCATTTTAAGGGATTTTAAAGTTTTCCTTCAGTTTGATACTTTCTTATCTTTCTAAACTTGTGACTCAGGAAACCTTTCAGTGGAACGGAACTACCAGCAAGAAGAAGGGTCAAAAATGGGGTAAAGAGAAAATGTCTTGTAGAAGGAATGATTATAAGGATTTCAACCAACAACATTCTGAGACATTTGCTGTTGAAGAAGGGACCCCTCCAAAGGATCCCATGGACTTTGACAAGCTTCCTTCCCTCACTAGCTCACCTAAGGTTTGTCTCTTTATTGCTCTTAAATTATTTTCGATTGTGGGGACACCTGAGCTTTATTTTCAGTTAAGGTGAGTATTCAATAAATATAACGTTTTAGTGCCCTAATTTCCAACAAAATCTTTTCTGGTACATTTGTTTCATAATTTGTCCAATCATGGCAAAATTAGATCCAATATCTTTTCTATCTTTTTGGTCCAGAACAATCGAAGGTTAATGATTTTCTGGTAAATTGCAGGAAGGTGATATGATTGCATATCGTTTGATTGAGTTATCATCAACCTGGACCCCTGAGCTATCCACCTTCCGAGTATAACTCTTTCAGCATTTCATTGATTCTGTAACACATTATTTTGATGCATAGAATTCCAGTTAACATGTGCTTTTTTCAATGTAGGTTGGGAAAATATCATCATATGATCCTGAATCCAACAAACTTATACTGATATCTGTTCCTGAATACCCTATTGTTGCTGAGACAAGGATCGATGAAGATGCATCTGCACTAGAACCAGATCCAGATACATCCCTTTACAGGGAAGATGGATCTTTAGAGGTACTCCGGTTCAACATGAGTGATATTTTCTTTTTTCTGTTTTTGGTCTAGTAAACAAGTCAAAGCTTGAACCTGGGCCTGCTGTACTACCTCCAATGCAATTCAAACCTATAATCCAGTTCACCTTCTATAAAACAAGAATTCATGATAGATTATTGGTACTTTGATATGCATCTTCTATTAAGGAAAAAAATTCTTGTTAGGCTTTGCACTTCAGTGAACAATAATTCTACTAGGCCTGTTGGAGCAGGTTCCAGGAGTTGTTTGAATGTAAATTTGTCCTGTTTTAAACAGTGCCATTCAATTAACTGGTTCTACCATGGAGGCCAACAATAGACAATCACCACCTCTCACCCTGCCACCTTACAGGTACAAACCTGTACAACAGAAGAAAAACCACACAAGTGCTCATGTGTGCATGCAAAGAGATGCTTTTTTCTTCAGAAAGTCAGAAACTGCCGACTTGGGTATCCCTCTCCAGGGAAGGGTTCTTGTTGTACCAAAGGACCCAGCCATAGGAGAACCAGGGACAAAGAGTTTTTACTCAATTACTTAATGGTTGAGGAAAGAAAATATCGAAAACAAGTTGTAAAATGTTTATAATGCATATACTAGGGACAAAAAGATCATAGCAAAGACATAAATTTCTTCTTAGCTGTGAAAATACTGAACTGTGTCTTTGCAGATAGATTTTTCATCGCTCATTGACGTTCGAATTATCAAATCTGGCAACTCACATCTGGAAAAAGCAGTCACTGCTAGAGTTGAAGCTCCTGTGGACACTCAAGATGCTGTGTCTGGTGTGAAACCCAACAATAAAAACAGTGGACTGTCTACTTTTCTTCCAGGTGGGGAGCTCAATATCACTCAAGTTGCTGTAGCAGGAGTGGAACCCAACATTAACAGAGATATGACTGCCCCTCCCCCAGGTATCACTGATTCTTACACTATGATACTAAGAATTATGTTTAATGAGACATGAAGACAATGAAAGCAATGTCATTAATATCAATGAGGTTGACTGCATTTTTTGTGTTCCAGAAAATGGAAAAGTAAATGCATGGGATGAAATCGATAAGGTTTTGAGTGCAAAGAAGGCGCAGCTGTCCCAGGAAGATGGTTCTAGTAAGAAGGAGAGTTCAGGGAGGAGTCCATGGTCATATAAAGCATTGAGGGGCAGTGCACTGGGCCCAACAATGTCTTTCTTAAGAGCACAAAATAACTTATGAGGAAAATGATGTGTTCTTTCGGTCAGATTCTGCTGCTTCTATGATTCGATAATCTTTTGACTAAAGTAAGACTATATATCTTCTGGCGTAAAAAGACATTGGCCGATTTTGGTAAAATTTGTGTATAAGTTGGACTTTGGAAAAACCTTCACATCATTCTAGGGTGGGAGCAGCCTTTTGACAAATTGTATCTTTGACCAGCCGTTATTTGCAGGAAATGTAATGGCTCATGCGGCTAAGTTTAATTGTAGTGGAATTGGTCGGAGAAGGTAGATTGCAGGGCCGTGACACTTTGCCAGATGTTTTGGTCGACTATCCAATTTCTTGGTTTTGAAATGACTTCTTCAACAGGAATATTGGATAGGATACGTAGCTGATTGAGGTGTTCGCAAATTTGACCAGGATGCATCTGCATCCATGTTGACTATGGATGTTTGATGGCCTCCAAACTTTTGATTGTCACATGAATGAAACCAGTTTTTCCTCTTTCGCACAGCTTAACATAGTGATTCAGGTGGTTGCGGAGTGCATATCCAAAGTTGGCATCAAATGGTAGCGCCACCAAGTCAACTTCTTGTTCTACATTTGTTTTGTTCAGCCTATCTGTGGATAGTGGCAAGTGGCAGCCAAAGCTTAAAGGAAAGGCCCAAATTTTAATTTGGCATTCTCTGAATGATAACGGGCCGAACTGAAATTTTATATGATACGCTATGAATTCAGTTTTGGAGTAAGATCAGATTATGGCCTGGTCAATGGCCATAAGTTATTATTTTCAATCATTCGTATTGTCATTTTCCAAAAGTCCTTGGTCTGTGCCAAGTTTCTGTGTTTTCAAGCTGCATTGCAACTATTTGAACAGTTCCAAGAAGTTATTTAAATCTCTAGGGAAGTTCTGCATGATAGTTGAAATGTCTTGTTTGAATGGTTCCAAGAAGTTAGGGGTTTGTTTGGAAATGTCTTTGGAAACAGTTTTCAAGATACAGTTTTTAAAATCAGTTTTTTGATGTTCTCTAAAATAAACGCTTGTTTAGGGATTTGACATGTTCTCAATCTATTTTTAATGTTTTAAAATATTTAATAAAAATAACTCTTAGTTACCTTATTTTATTATAATCAATCTTGGTATTCTTGTAATTATTTTGTAAAAGCCCTCGAAAAACAATTAAAAATATATTATAAGAAACAACTTTCTTAACAAGTTTTGAAAAAATTGTTTTTTATAAAAAAGTTGTCAAATATATTTTGAGTGTAGAAAATTGTTATTATAAAATAATTAAAATTTTATGTTTTCAAGAATAGAAACCGTTTTTAAAAACAATTTTTAAGTTGAATGAATCTTTAAAGAAGTTCTATATAGTAGTGGATAAGAGAAAATAACGATTCAAAGTTTTCAAAAATCCACTACTATATTTTTTGTGTGACTCAAACAACATAGGCATGAAGCTTGCCTATGCCCGGTTTTTTTTTATATTTAAATTTGAGAGAAAATGTGAGGGAAAAAAATCAAGCCATAGAGAATAAAAGAAAAATAAAAAATGAATTAAAATCAATAAATTATTTTATGCTACTTTAAATTTATTTTAATAATTTTAACTTTTTTATATGAAGATTAAATAATTTTAAAATATATAGGTTTTTAGGTTTTTAACAACTTTAATTATATCTGATTTATATATATCCTTTGAATACATTTTTGGTTGTTCATTTCTAAAAATAATTATGAATAACAATTTTTAAAATCTTTTATCTCATATTTTGTAGAACAAAAATTTATTTGAAAATTAAAAATATTTTTACTTTTATGTATAATACTTTATTTTTAATTATTCTCCATAGTTGTCTAATAACCTACCGTTTTCTACTTTTTTATTACCAAACATATTTTTCTATTTTTTTTTTTTTTATAAAAAACAAAAAACTATTGTTGAAAACAATTTTCTAACAGTACCTTAGCATTTTTTTTCCCCTCAAAATGCTTTTCAATACCCAAACATAGCCTAAATGTATCAAGCAGTCATGCCTAAGGTTCTTTCATTTCACCTACTTAAAACATCCTCGCATTTCACTTCCCTGTCTTACATCACCGTGGTTTTCATCTAGGTGTATTTCAAAGAATCAATTCAAAGTAACGACTAACTGACCAAGTCAGCAGATGATATTATAGTTCGCAGGAGCCAGATTTGAATGATTGACTGACACCAGAAGCCACCCATAGAGAATTTTTCTATGCTCTGGTCCAAAGAAAATAGATGACAACTTGTGGAATTAAATACTAATTCGGTAACGTAAGTATGGCGGCATGAAGACTTGTTTGATATGAGCATGGTTGTTGATGATAGCCGTGGTTGGTTGGTAGTTGATAAGCTTCAACCCCATTTTGTAAAACATTGTGGCATGTCTTTCCCTACCATTATCCACAGTTCTTCATGGGAAGTCTCAAGGCAAAATCTAGCATGTTCAATCTGCAATTTGAACTGAGTGATCCATCTGAAACATAAATCAGGGATTGCAGGGACTGTCCTTGTAGAAGATGAATTTAACTTCTCATTTAGACCCAAAGAACAACACCTTCGGTGTTTGATGCAGTCGGCCTATAGGTGGACATGACATTTCAAAAGAAACAAGAACAAAAAAAGTGCTCCCAGTTCACTTATTTGAATACTATTATTTACTTCTAATTCCTATTTAGTGTACAGCAGGCTTGTTCCTGTATATGTTTGTTGTAATGATAAATCCTCTCCATACATCATACAAGCAGATCCAGAATCACGTGCACTGCCAGGGATGCCCAACATTCCGTAGTAAAGATGAAACAGATTGATTCGGACTATCCGCTAGGCCAAGCAGATCATGAACCCAAGTTCTAGAAGGTGTTGACATCCTCACTAATTTTTCTCAGCTGTAAGTCTGTGACTGCTGTTTTCTGTCTTGTGAAATGAGAAAGAGTTTAGATGGTTCAGGAGCTGCATTGGCTCCTCGCCTTCTCTGACTATCTGGATGTTCCATAAGATTATTACCAAGAAAGTTAGCCTATAGGAGTATCAAGTAACAGGATTAGATGATGATAACAAGAATCTAAAACAAAGAGCAGCTACTTTTTACTGGAGCAGACAAATGAATCAATCCTATAAACTTGCTATTCGTGGCAAGTATGGTTAGATCAATCATTTTAGGACATTTAGACAATTTCTAATGGAAAAAAAAAAATACTTCAATCAATCATCTTATCTAACTCAACAATTGAAAGGATAAAAAAAGGGCACCAGAACAGTCCAGGTGGTAAGACACTAAACTTGGTCACGGTGATGTCACCAACTACTAGAAAAGGTATCAGCAATATATATATATATATATATATACCCTTCCAAAGAATCTACTCCAACTAACAATAACAAAAGATTATGACAAAAAAAAATCTCAAAAAGTACTAGGTAAAATCAAATTGTAAACTAAATGCACATTTTCCCACATGCAACTATCATAGAACTTTCCTGGCTTTTTCCCAGGTGATTCAGTAGCTCAGGTCATCCACTTGAGCTCATGGATATCATGATAAATACGTACTGTTATTAACTGATATTTTATCATAACAAAAAGATTGAGAAAGGATAAAACAGGGTTTGTTTCAGTGCGATTTGGATTGAAGATCAGCTAATATATCTTTCCATCAGTATCATTCTTCATATTTTCATTTCAACTTAAAAAATAATGGCGTCAATTTCTCTCTTCCCAGTAGAGTTTTCCTTTATGGTACGAGTGTTATCCACTTAGAAGTAACATCAACTGAATTCACACAATAAAAATCTAAATGGTATATTAAGGATCCTTCAAATCTTCTAGGATGTGGGATGCAGTGGAGGAGAGATTCAGGAAAAGATTGTCTTTGTGGAAAAGGCAGTATCTCTCTAATGGGGGGAGGCTCACCTTGATAAAAAGTACTTTATGAAGTCTTCCAATTTATTTCCTATCTCTCTTTGTTATTCCGCGGAAGGTGCGTGCAAGACTTGAAAAGATTCAAAGGGACTTTTTATGGGGCGGTGGTGCATTAGAAAAAAAACCTCACTTGGTCAATTGGAGCTTGGTTTGTACTAATAAGGAGGGAGGCTTAAGAATTCGTAGACTTGTGGCTCTAAACAAAGCCTTACTTGGGAAGTGGAGTTGGAGATTTGTGGTAGAGAGGGAGTCCTTTTGGAAACACGTCATCATCAACAAATTTGGGTTAGAGGAAGGAGGGTGGTGTTTGAGAGTAGCGAGGGGAGGCTACGGTGTGGGGGTGTGGAAAGCCATTAGAAAGAATGGGAGGGTATTCGTTGCAGATCTCGCTTTATTGTTAGGAATGGGAGAAAGGTCAAGTTTTGAAAGGACTTGTGGTGTAAAGACCAAACATTGAAAGAAGCATTCCCTAACCTATACCGGTTGGTGGTTGACAAAGATGAGTTGGTGTCAAATGCTTGGGAGGGGAGTCGGGTTGTTGGAATCCTCACTTCTCAAGGCATTTTAATGATTGGGAATTGGAAGAGGTGGAGGGCTTGTTCTGAAAATTGCATCCTTTGGTAGTGAGAAGAGAAGTGGAGGATGCTTTGAGTTGGAAAGAAAGAAGGGATCACATTTTCTTGTTAGATCCCTCTACCGCTCCTTCACGAAGGCCTATAGTGACCCTTTTCCTTGGGGTCTTATTTGGAGGTCTTGGAATCCTATGAGGGGAAGCGTCTTGGAACAGAATTTCGACCATCGACCAACTCAAAAAGAGGGAATGGAATATGCCGAATAGGTGCTACTTGTGTAAAGAGAAAGACGAAACTAGTGATCATTTAATCTTGTTTTGTAGAAAGGCTACAATGCTTTGGAGTTTGATTTTCTCCCTTTTTGATGTGTAGTGAGTTTTGCATTCTTCAATTAAAAGGAATTTGTTTGGTTGGCATGGTGCCTTTGTGGGTAAGAGGAAGGAGAAGGTTTGGAGGGCTGCCTCTTTATACTTAACGTGGACCTTGTGGAAGGAAAGAAATGAAAGAGCGTTCAATGATATCGAACAGTCAAACCAAACTTTAAAACATTCCTTTTTGTATACTCTTATAAATTGGGCTAGGGTGTTTATAGAGGATCATACTTTGTCTATGATCGACTTTATAGAATGGCTATATGTCTAGCTAGGGGAAAGGTTTTTTGTCTTTGCCTAGTTTTTGTGGCGTTCTGATTGTATACTTCGTGTATACTGTTTTTGCCATTTCTAGGCGCTTCTAATACAAATTCTACTTAGCTATTAAAATAAATAAATAAATAAATAAATTCTAAATGGTAGCTTGTTCAATGTAATGGTAATCGTGCAATGAATTCAAATAATATTAAGATAAAATATCCTCCACGACATATGGTATTTAAGAAATGCAACGAAACAGTCGACATAAACAAGCATATCACTAAAGTATAGGAAGCAAAAACTACCTGAATGAGGGCTTCACTCCGCAAACCCATTTGTGCAAGGAATTTGTGCCCAACCATCTCCCAGTGGACATGATTATCCTTGCATGTGCCATCACTGCTAGTCAATTGACTCTGGCCTTTTTCATATGAAACACCCCTTCCTAGCCATACATATAAAACCTCAGGATTACTTGTGCCCAAGTTTGAATCCGGAGCAAACATAATATATACTGATCTAGAATCAAGGACACCAAAGTTATACAACTCCACTTTATTCATGGTAGGCCACTGGTAAAGAGCTAGATTTGTTTCTTCTGCAACCCTATCAGATGTATCACCCAAAGGAACATAAAAGTTACCATACACTTTCTTATCTTCAATCTCACTTTCTAACTCATTTCCAGTACCAAAATGTTCACCATCTAACATTAGCTCTTCTCCATTGCCTTCATGCTCGAACTGGTCACAATCGACATCCTTCATCATAACATCATCCAAATCAGGTAAGGAAAAGGACCAAGACCTTACCAGGTTCGGAGGCACTTGAGGTGGTTCATCAACTGAGGGTAATAACATCCTAGGTGGAGGATTACTCCCTCTGCGCTCAGCAATGGAGGGACAGGTTCCTTTACATGGAAAACAAGTATTTGCCCCATTCAGCGCATGATTAGCAGAAAAATCCTCTTCCAGTGAAGTTTGGGTTCCTTTGTAAAGTAAACAAGGATCTTCTGCTGAGGAACCATTCTTCACACAGAATGGATCTGTGGGCTCGAGGCTGGAAGGTGAAGGTTGTTGAGAAGAAAGGTATGACAAATCGGACCAATTAGAAGATGAGGGCGAAAAGGTAAATGAACTGGAATACTCAGAGGTTGAAGGTGAGAGTGAAGGGGATTTGGAACTGAACTTAGGGCTACCACCCAGAAAACGAGAGAAAGAATCTGGTGAACCACAGTTAGGTGTTTCTGACAACAAAGGATCAGTAAGAGGAACAGGGTGTTCCATGTCTTTACCAATACTGCTAATTGAGCTGCCATTTGGGGAACAAGGAAGTGAATCTGGTGAACCGCATGGAGGTGTTGATGGTGACAAAGGATTAGAAATGGAAACCTGTTGTTTCACTTCATTACAAGTATCTATAATCATATCTGCTCCATGACTGGATTGAATGGTGTCACAATTCAGTTTTGTGACAAATTCCTTCATAAAGCCACTAGTAAACTTCCGCCTTAGTCGACCCCATCCATTTTCCCTAGCAGGGAGACAAGTCTCAGATCCAGTTCCTGATAATGGAAAAGGTGGAACAACCCCACCAGCAAGAGCCTTATGGAAAATTTCAAAATCAAGATTGTATTCATCAACTTTCCTTTCGCCAACCCCAGGACAAACTTTATCCTTTTCAGAAGACAAACTACTTTCATCTCTGGAACCCACTTTGTTGCTACCATCTGCTAAGAGTTGTCCACCAGCAAGAGCATCCCAAAATTCAGATGTCTCCTCACCTTCTTTGATACTCACAATTGGACCCTGTGCCCTCTCATATCGAACGACCTGACAGGCAGCTGCTCTTGCATTATTTGACATCACCATGTTGCAATTCTTCCCAATCCAGACATATATCGCTGAAGGGACATGAACAATAAATGCCCCACGAGAGTCAAGTCCTAGTGTACCTGGATGGCTTAACATTTTTGGTACAAGATGAAGAGGATCATATGGAGAGTGGGGAGCCATCCGATACATCCTAAGCACAGAATTTGGGCTCACTGGTACAGCATGCACCCTCTTCTGGCACTGCAGGAGTTGACAAGCAAAACCCATATTTGGGTTAGTCACTCCTCGGGCTGCTTTCACATACTGAAATGCATCTTCAAAGCTCTGGCCCTCCCTCCACATGAGATATGCAATGACCAGAGAGCTCGATCTTGACACTCCCTGACAACAATGAACAAGAACCCGCCCA
The DNA here is from genome assembly GCF_004353265.1 of Vitis riparia. Taxonomy (NCBI): domain Eukaryota; kingdom Viridiplantae; phylum Streptophyta; class Magnoliopsida; order Vitales; family Vitaceae; genus Vitis; species Vitis riparia. Next base: position 7,200,074 of record NC_048431.1, on the reverse strand, counting down.
CCTTGCTCTCTAACATCCTCAAAGTAATCAAACACATCATAAAGAATACTCGTGATGTCCTCGGATGGGCTATCTTGCAACCAAAGCGTCTTGTAAACAAGATCACTCTTGAAATACTCGGGGCAAACAAACCCAACACAGTTCAAGACATGGGTGATACCATTCTGCCTTAGAGTTTCGCGGTTCTTAGCAACAGCATCACTTCCCAAATATATATGATCTGCAATTCTGGAGCATTCCTTATCAAAGAAGGCAAGCTTATCCCTCTTGAACTGAAATTCTCTCTGGGGTTGTTCTGAATTTGAATTCTCAAGGGGTTTAATGGACCCCAATCTCCCCCCAGGGGTTGGAGGATGCGGCCACACACCCAGATCATCGGACCCCGCCCTAGGCCACTCCTCTGCGTTGCGCCGGGAAATTGAAAGAGGCTGAAGTGGTGGCAGACACGACCTCACCTTACTGTTTGGCTGTGGTCTAGGGAGAGGTTTCGTTGGAGAGCGATCAGTCCAAGAAACTGACCGTAAATAAGCTCTCCGAGTCCCAGTTCCACCGGAGAGGCGGTCTTTATCTTCTTCACGTAACATCTCACTCCCTCACCAAAATTCTACAAACTAAGTGAAACCCATCAAAGGCTTGTTCCAGGAAAGACCATGGAAGGTGGCAAATTCGAGCCTCGTGATAAATAGCTGAAATTGAAATTTCCGGCCTTTGTCTGTTCCCCTTTTTTCTCACCTAAAACAATTGACTGGTTCACGCCCTCTCTCTATCTTTCTCCCAAATCTAGAGAGAGAAGAAGAAGAAATCAAACACAAATACGACCCAGTAAAAGGGTTGAGTGAACTATTGTGGTCATAGATTCAACAAAAACCAAAACAGACAAAAGGAAAACGAAGGAGAGTGCAGGAAAGCGAGAAATTAATTTAATACAGTCGAGTTTGTTGAAGATGCTTACTTGGAAGTCCATGCTGAGGAATCCGAATGTTGAATAGTCAGTTTAATCCCTTGCAGCGTTGATTTCAAAACCCTAGAAACAAAAATATTGATCCAGCAAGAGAATAACCCCCACTTCAAAGCACATAGTCTCACACCCTACCGAATCCGATTCAACGACCGGGCCGGGTGAACTCCGGCTCCTCTTGGAAACGGTCAAATTGCCACGTCATCATGTCATCATTAATCATGCATGACCAGTCTTGTGATATCATTTAAATCGTTTATGATTACGAGAACAATGGTAGCACGTAGAGATGCTAGAGTTACGCTACGGGGGTGGACTACAAACGTGTCGGCTGCTTATTGGACGCCAATTTTGACTCCTGCATTCAAACCTTCCCGACAATGTTTTTAAACCATAGTAACGTACAAGCTATTTATGCTAACCATACAACCTATTTGTACTAATTTTACAAGATGTACTAACTATACAACCCCGGTACAAACAATAAACAAACTTACCCATATTGAATATATTTACGTTTTTTTTTATTTTCTTTTTAATTTTTATTTCAAACCATCGAAACATTATTTATAGACACATAAATGGCAAATATAATTTTTAAATTTTTTTTTCATATTTTCACACACACACATATATATATATATATATATATATATATATATATATATAAGTCTATCAATCATGAATTTGTTTGTAATATTTTTAAGCACGTTAAGGATAATATTTTTGGTTCATCGATAAATTCGGCATTGAATCAATTATGCATAAACTTCTATTTTTTTGAGTCTAAATGTACATTTTATATGAACCTTAAGCCCATTTATAGGAAATAGAGACCCTTAAAAATGTAAAAAAAGCATTATAAAATATTTTTGAAATTTTAAGATTTTAAACATTTTTGTACTTTGTTATAAGATTATTTGATTAGTTTTAATCAAATAAATTTAAATGTGAAAATCAAATCTTTCCCATATTTCAACTTAAAAAATGATAATTTTTTTAATATAAAAATATCCTTCATATTTTTCTTATAAACATAACATTTTTCTTTTCTAAAACATTCGTGAAAATAATTCAAATATTGATTGACATTATATTAGAAACAAATTGTTTTCAAATTCAAATACGAATTTATATACTTATGATTATCCCTTCTTTTTTAATTAAATATATATATTTAATTATTTTGAGTCAGTTTGGTGGTGAGAAACTTTTATGAAAAATTGAAGAGAGTGAAAGTGAAAGAAGGGTAGTAGAAATAAAATAATATAGTGGAAATACTTTGGATATTTTAAGAATATTTAAAAGTCTTTTAAGTGTTTTTTTTTATCAAATGCTTTCTTAAAGATCACTTTAAATATTTTTTTAAAATTTTTAAAAACATTTTTCAAAATATTAAATATTATTAAACACCTATTTTTTTTTTATCTTAAAAATACTTTAAAAGTGTTTTTAAGGATAAAAACGCTTTAAAAAATCAGTGCGGAACATGCTCTTCTTCACTCTCATATCACATCTTATTTTTACACCATGTATTCCTCAAAAATAATTTTTTTCTTTTAACTTTTTATTGGATAGAATCATGAGTTCAACTTAAAATTTTTATTTTAAGTAATATTTAATATTTGATTAAATTCATATGGTTTGAAGTCAAAAATGAAGCAGGCCAAACAATCCCAAGACTTCATAAAGAAGGCACGTGGCAGCCACATGGAAAAAGTTAAATAAATAAGTAGAGGAGATTGAAGGTTAGTAATTCATAATTGTAATAATATAGTGGAGGGTAGACCAGTTCTGAAAATGGACCCGCACAGCTCAGCCATCACTACACCCACATCCTATATTTATTATGAGCCATGCACCCACTCTTACCTTCCATTACAACCCACATTTTAATATTAAAAAATAATAAAATATAATATCTTAAAATACATATATCTTATTTTATCTCATAAATAAAACACATCTTAAAAGTTAAAATTTTTAATTTGGTTATAATCGTGAATTTAACATTTTTTTATGTTTTTTTAAATAATAATCATTTTTGACATAAATAGCCTTAATTATTTCAAGTATTTACATATAGGTTTTAAAATAAATTATTATTTTTATAAGAAAAAAAATAAGAAATTATTATAAAAAAAAGATTAGATTTTTAAAATGAATTTTAAGTATTTGATCATTTAAAAAAGTGAATTGAAAAATTAATATTTAGTACATTAGTCCGACATAAAAAATTATAATTATTTAAGCGAAGTTATTAATTTATCAAATATTTATTTTAATTTTTTTCATTTATTTTTTTGGATGAAAGTTGGAAGTTCTGAAGTACCCATTCATAGCTTAGTTTTTCCCATGGGCGAGTGATGAGTGGTGGATTGGAATTGAGGGCGATGTGCAGTGGTTTGTGGATGATGGTGTGTGCAAACATGAAGGAGAAGTTTGGTTGGAAGTCAAGAAAGGTGGGCGAGAGAAAGAGAAAGAAAGGGAGAGGGAAGCAATGTTTGGTTGGTCCCCCCCCACCTAGATTTAGAGAGACCAAAATTGTATTGGGCAAGGCTTGTGATTAGATGAGACAAAACGGACACAAAACCTCCAATGTCGCTTCCACCAACTAAATCCAATAAACATCAGAAAGAAAAGCCCTCCCTCTTTAACTTACTTTTCCGACTGGATTTTCTATCTTCCAATAAAAAATAAGATGGATTGAAGGTTGAAGATGAAGATGATGAAAGTGTGTAACCCAAATATTTTGACGAGACAATTGTAGGCTCGAAGCGTGAGTCACGCAGCGATAATGCGCCACCTACTCTTCCCACTAGGAGATGGGATCATGGGAGTGAGTTTCTCACCCATCCAATTTTGTGGAATTGATGTCCTCACTCTATATCATCTTCAGCCGTGAAAGTCTCTTACACATTGGTGGTAATGGGTTGTGTCAAGTTGTCAACTCTTTTAACTTGTTTGTAATTTTATTATCAGAATAATCTGATATGAACATAACTCATTTATTACACGATGAAAACGTACGTCGAGTTCGTGTTTTTGAGATAAGAAATAATAAAAATTGACTTAATTCAAATACGATTCATTTTTTAATAATATCATAATGATTTGATAAGAACATAATTTATTTATTATACGGTTAATAAATTGATATGGATAATTGGTTGAAACAATTCTAACTCGTTAACTCATTAAGCTTATTGATGTGATTCTAACTTGTTTAATGTGTTTATGATATTAATTTGTTTATAATTTTATTTCATATTAACATTTATAATAAAATATACATAATTTTACCTAGTTGGTTTAATTATTTAATTATATCATATTTATAAGAAAAAAAAATATTTTTATTTCTATACTTTTTAAATGTATAAAATTAATAAATTGATATGGATTAAATCGATCACTTTGACACGATTAAGTAATGAGTCATTTTGATATGATAACGTCAAAATAAGCAAATAAACATGTCAATTTGATGTAAATAAGTAACCGGATTAATTGGTCAAACCCAAACACAATTCATTTATTAAATGAATTATACTAATTAATATAATTATGATATTAGCACAATTATACATAACGTGGACTTGCTAAAATTCAAATCATCCTTGCAAAAATTTATATAATTTTTGAGTCATGTTATCAAATTGTATCACAATTTTCACCCCTAATTATACCTAGAGTTAAGAAAATGATGAGAAATGGGAGAAAATGATTTTTTCTATTAAAAAGATAAAAACTAAAACTTAAAAAAAATAAAATAAAAACAAACGTCCTAATCCATCAAGAAAACCTTCTATTGAGCTTTGTAGAGTAGAAAAAAAAATGAAAAAAAAAATTTGTTTTGTTATATATATACAAGGTTAATTTCATTCACATTTTTTAAGGTTTCGGGTAAATATATATAATGTTCATTGGTTTGAAATTTCATCAAGTACCTTCTGCATCATTCTCATTTCTAATTCTCACTCATCCCTCTCCTCTTACTCAAAATAAGAGAGGTATTTGATGAAATTTCAAATTTCAAACCTAAAAGGGTTAGATGTATTTAGTTAAGACTGGAGATGAATAAAAATAATTTCTCTCTCTTTTTTTTTCTTTCTCTCAATATATATATATATATATATATATATATATATATAATTGAGTGCAAAACAATCTTTTATATTTAATAAATATTAATTAAGTCACTATTTAATATATAAAAATTTATGTATTTTATATCAATATGCAATAAATGCAAAAAATCTTTTATATTCAATCACCATTTGCCATATGAATAGTAGCAAAACAATATTGTAAAAATAGGGGAGAGAATCAATATTTTTACAAAAAATTAAAACTTGGGCTATTGGTAACCTATTGACAAGTGCATTAACTTAATTATTTGTGTAATTAATTTTGCATAGCAGAGAATGATGAAATCCACCATTTGATGTTTCTTTTATTGTCTTTTAAGACGAGATCTTTCCAATTAATTTGTAAGAACAAATTCATTTGAAGAAATTTGAGTGTTTTCCATGATATTTAATTTAGAGTGAATTTGAAGGTTATTTTTTGATGCATCTTGACATAAAATGTGTGGGTATAGTTTGTTGGTCTTATCATGAGATCAGACTCATAGAAAAATGTTTTGATCTCGAAGTCTTGCTCTTAATTGTATTTTGTAAGTTTGTTAATAACTTTAGTCATTCTAGTAATTTGTTCTTCAATAGAATATGTTTCAACCACCATCACAAAGATGATTGTATTATTCAATATTGCAACTATGTGAAGATGTAGATGTAAATTTGATGTCACACTTGTGCTTTTGATTGGACAAATGCATATGGTTTCAAAATATTTCTTGAGAGATGGTGGTGTGGTACCACTTGGTTAACCATGTCCTTTTTTTTTTCATCCATAGTGAAGCCAATGAGATGATTAGATTCTTAGTTAAGAGAAGTCACTTCATAATTTGTCATTTTATTAAGGAAAGAAGTAATTTGAGTTTATTGTACGAAACTCCTTTTGCATTATTTTGAGTTATGAGGCCAAAACTTTTCTCGACTTTATATAGAGCTTTTTATCTTGAAAAGAAGAGATGAGAGGTAGAGATGATTCCACCAAGGTATTAGAAATTTGCACACATGAATTTCTTTTAAAGAAAACTTTATGGTCAAATGGAAATTTAATTAATTTTGGAAATGAGAGACAATATCCATTTGGTCATTTGAATTTACTAAGAATGAACTTATTTGGGCAAGGGGAAGACTTGGACTTTGACATGTCTTAGGCTTAAACTTGAACTTTGGCGTGTTTTAAGTTTCGGCTTGAACTTTGTCATGTTTTAGGATTAGACTTGAACTTTGGCATGAATCACATTTCCTGAGAATTGAATGCTTGATCTTGGATAAAAAATGTCTTGAAGTAGATATTCAAATCTTTTAAGTTAATTTTTGACTATTTAAACTTAGCATTCAAACATTTGAATTTGATATTTGAATCTTCAAGGGTGAATAGTTGAAGACTTTGAAGAAATTCATGAATCCTTGAGGCAAGTTTTTTTTTAAATTCTTCTCAATTGTGGAACCGTTCTTGTATCTTCTAGTGTGATTTTGAAAGTAAAGAAAACCTATTTATTTATAGGGTTAAGAAATACATATTTAGATAGTTTTTTTTTTTGTAAATATTATTCTTTAATTAAAGTTAATATGTGGGGAAATTTTAAGACATATTTGAATAGTTTTGATCCTTAAAATATTATTCTTAATTAAAGCTTAATTTTTAGGACTCGACAAAACCAATTTGAATGTTTTCTAATTTATTTTAAATGAGAATTCATTCTTATCTTTTCACTTATAAAATTCACAATTTTATTTATTTTGATAATCATATTTTAATGATCAAAATTCTTATATTTTTATTTAATTTGATGACAAGTTGTCTTCTTTTTGTGTGGGGCCATGTGACACGTATAGTAATATAATTGAAGAAGTTATTGTCATATAATAATTTTTATTTACATGACAAGACACTATATGCTTTATGACATGTGACGGTTTTTAATTAGTCATAATCTAAATTAAATACGAACATTTAATTTTTCTATTCATCCATAATTAACTTGATTTGACCCTTTTATAATAACTTCTTACCCAGATATATAAAATTTATATAGCTTTAGGTTATACATGATGCAATAATTTCAATAAGAGTATGTAAAATAATAACTTTAGGCCATGAAATAATTTCACATCTTTACATGATTCTACATAATTCAAGATATATAGTTTATTAAATAAATTATGAATAAAAAATTAGATAGAAATTTTATAATATTAATTAAACAATATAAATAATCAAATAATTGCATAACTTCTAGTTATAATAAATAATAATCTTAACATAACTTTATGGCTAAAGTGCTTATTTTCTCGTTTTCATAATATATATATATATATATTCTAATAATAAAGATATTTTAAGTTGGGGTATTTAAGGGATTTTAAACATGATTTGGTTACCCTATTCAGGATAGTCAATTTTAAGGAAGATGCGTGAAACCTAATTATCATCCCAAAAAGGTATTTTAAGTTTGAGTATTTTAGGAATTTTACACATATAATTTGGTTATATAATTTGGTGACCTTATTTAGAGTAGTCAACTTTAAGGAAGAGAGTTTTATTCATTTTTGGTATTAAGAGAGATAAAAAAAAAAAAACATAGAGAGAAAACCTAAAAGGTGAGATATTTTGCTATAAATGGACATAACTTTCATATTGAGAGTGAACCACTATAAATCTCTGTGTGTTATTCCACTTTAATTTTATATATATATATATAGCTGTTGGTTACACAAGCGAATTGGGATTCAAGCATTAATGATGCTCAAGTTCCACAAGCGAGTGATATGGTTTCCAAAAAGTGGGGCATATTTTGTCATGACATCGTTTTGGTTCTTGAGATTTTGCTTAAAATTATTAATAATGAGAGATTACGGGTAACTCATCTAATAATGTTTGATGTTGTGATGTGGGCTATATATATAAATGAGTTGTTCCATGTTTCTACATGCATGAGCTCATTTCTATTTTAAAAAGAAATAAATTTAATATTAGATAACATTTTGAAAAAAAGAAATTGAAAATAAATTATCTAATTGGATAGATGAATTATAACGTTCTTTTTTTTTTTTTAGATATTAGAAATTTGTTGATTTCCTACTATTGTTTCAACTTCTTTTTGCTTTATGCATTTGCTATTCTTTGATTCTTTGTTAAATTAGCTGCCAACAAATTTATACTTTTTTTTTTGGAGATTTATGTTACATTGATAAAATTTGGGCAAATCATATGAAAATATCGATAAAATTCAGAATGCCTATGGACTTATTTATTTGCAAATTAGTGTAGAATTTGGTCAAAATTTTTTATTCTTTTGTTTTATTGGATATGAAGACATTAATATATGATCAAATACTTGCATTTAAAATCTATGCATTAACATCACTTACATGCATCACCCACGTGCATCACACGTGACATACTACTAGTATGCTTAAAAAGGATTTTGTATCCAAATTGCATTACCATTTCGGCTTTCCAATATTCAAAATCATTAAAATAGGAATAATTCGTCTTTGTTCTAAAATCTTTTTTTGTAATTCATTTCTTTAAATAATAATACTGTGGTTTTAGGTTTATGTTGGTTGCCTATTAAGAGGTTCGCTGCAAAAGAAGCTTAAAATGAAGAAAACCATGATAAACCAAACACAAGCCCAACTCACTCAGTGATTGGGCTCAGAGACTGAAGCCCTTTAATAAGTTGGGGCCCAATTCCAAATCCATACACCACTCCATCCCTGTCTCTGGCGGCGACAAGGCTCTCCGGCTCGTCTTCATCGCCGAAGGACGGGTTAAACAGGTTACTCTCACTCAGTCTCTTACTCTCCCTTGTCTCTCCATTGTATGCTTCCTATCATGCCCAATTGTGTTGAGATTTTTGATTTCATGTTTCCGACACTTTCTCAGCAACCAAACGTAGGGTAATGATTTCATTCACATTTAATTATCGTAGGTCAGACAATTTCAGTAATGTATTGAGTATCAATGGAAGGTGCAGGCTTGATGGGATTTGGGGGGCATCAGTCTTGAGTGAATAAAATCTATCTGGAATTCCAGAAACCTGTTTATTTTTCGAGTCCCCAATGCGTTCAAGGAGAACAAATTGGTGATATGCAGTCTCCTCTGGGAGCCTCTTTGATATGTATAGAAGTCTTGGCCGACATCGGCTTGCATATCGTGCACAAATATCCAGCTATGTTAAAGCAGGTTTGATTGATCAAGCTCTCAAAACTTTTGATGAGATGACTAAATCCAATTGCCGTGTGTTTAGTATTGACTACAATAGATTTATTGGAGTGTTGGTTCGTCAATCTCGATTTGATTTGGCAGAGCAGTATTACTATAGAATGATACCACAAGGCTTTTCTTTGAATTCATTTACATATTCAAGGTTCATTTCTGGTTTGTGTAAGGTGAAGAATTTTGTCCTTATTGAGAAACTTCTAGAGGACATGGATAGGCTTGGATATGTGCCTGATATCTGGGCTTATAATATATATCTGAATCTTTTGTGCTGTGAGAACCAGCTAGATGTGGCTCTAGGGGTAGTGCAGACCATGGTTGAAAAGGGAAGAGAGCCTGATATTGTAACCTATACCATAGTCATCAATGGGCTGTGTAGAGCAGGAAGGTTTGATTCTGCTGTTGAAATTTGGCGTAATATGGTTAGAAAGGGGTTTAGTCCTGATGAAAAAGCTTGCAGGGCACTTGTCCTTGGTTTGTGTCATGATGGGAAGGTTGATTTAGCTTATGAGCTCACGGTGGGTGCAATGAGGGGACGAATTAAGTTTAGTAAGTCAATTTACAATTCTCTTATCAATGGGTTTTGTCAGGCTGGTCGGATTGACAAAGCACAATCGATTATATCCTTCATGAGAAGGAATGGATGTGAGCCAGATTTGGTTACATACAATGTGCTGCTAAACTACTGTTGTGATGAGCTCCTGCTGGAGGAGGCTGAGAATTTGATGAAGAAGATGGAAAGGAGTGGGGTGGAACCCGATGTATATAGTTACAATGAACTTCTTAAGGGCCTTTGTAAAGCTAACCGGTTAGACAAGGCTTATATGATGATGGTGAACAAGATGGAGGCCAAAGGATTGTGTGATGTTGTATCCTACAATACCATCATTAAAGCGCTTTGCACGGCGTCCCATACTAAAAGGGCATACAAGTTATTTGAGGAGATGGGTGGAAAGGGGATTACTCCTGATGTGGTGACCTTTACCATACTTATAAAAGCTTTTCTTAGAGAAGGTAGTTCAAACATAGCCAAGAAGCTTCTTGATCAGATGACAGGATTGGGTTTGTTACCAGATCGTGTACTGTATACTACAATTGTTGATCACCTGTGTAAGACTGGGAAAATGGGGATGGCTCACAGTGCTTTTTGTGACATGGTAGAGAGTGGGATAACTCCTGATGTAGTTTCATACAATGCCCTCATAAATGGGCTTTGCAGGGCTTCCAGAGTAAGTGAAGCCATGCATCTATATGAGGATATGCATACTGGAGGACCTTGTCCTGATGAGGTGACTTTTAAATTGATCATAGGGGGGCTCATACGGGAAAAGAAGCTCTCAGTGGCCTGTAGGGTGTGGGATCAGATGATGGAGAAGGGCTTTACTCTTGATGGAGCTGTTTCTGAGACTCTAGTTAATGCCATCCATTCAAATGATGCATCCTGCATGAATATCTGAAATGGTTAGTATTCCATCAGTTAGTGTCATCCATTCCAAAGAGCTGTTTACTTGTATATTTGTTTTAGTTCAATGTTTATTCCCCATCCTTAGCAACAGCTTTCCATCTCTGCATGCTACAGTAATTATCAAGCCCCTTATTGGGTGTGATGTTGGCTGGTTTTATCACTTGGGTGACAATTGTGTGATTTTGTCAATTTAGCATTTGTGTCCCTTATGGCCCACAAATAGTTCACAACTCACTTGGTTAAAGTCTTCAAAAGATGCAGTGGTATGGACTTCTGTTCCATATAAACAATGGTTCATTTGGAGATTTTGAGCAAAGTGCATTGGCTGCATGCGGTGATGGAATAATGATTATATGGAATTCCTTATGCCATATCCCCCTTCCTTTATGTGGTAATTATGCTCATGCTATGGACTTTAACAGGATACAACTGACTCTCACTGATAAAATTTTTGGTATTTTCACACTGAACCCTATGGTACTGGTGTTATTTTGATCTTTCTATTCTGTCTCAAAGCTGCCTGAAAACTTTGAGCCTTCTATTTTGTTGCAAATCCTGAAACCAAAATTATTCATTTATTGGAAGTTCACCTTGTCAAGCCAGTTGACAAATTCAGTAAAAGGGCACTCAGGTTTGAGGTGCTTGATTTCTTAAGACTATTTTTTAGGGACTTCAATTTGTGCATGTTTCCTACTGCCTTGATCCAAATACTACAAGTGTAAAAAAGGGGAATAGGCAAGCAGCCTGGTAGGGTATTGCTGTCTAAAAATTGGACTGATTGGGGGTTATGAATATTTACAACTTAATTGTGGACATTTAGTTTAAATGTGGTTTATGATGGAGGAAAATTGAAAATTTCAAAATTATGGTAGGTTATTATTATTGGATGGGTATGCTATTTCTAAATTGCCATATTTTAGTGGGGGCAACTCATGTTTTTATTTTGTGTCCCAAAAGTGTTACATTGTGTCCACCCTAATTATGCTCTTGTTCAATTAACCGGTTCTAAATATGTTCCATGTAATTCTCCACTAATATGAACTGATCTGTAAAGCCAAATGATTTGTAGAATATCATACTTGTATGATATATTTCCAAAGCTTATTTTCTTAATTTTTGGGCATGTGGCCTTAAGGGTACACTGTTAGGTATCAATGTTGGTCATGATCTTTGAAGTAAATTGGCTTCCTTAGAGTGTAGAGTCTCATATTGGCTTATTGTGCACTTGGGTCTCCTCTTGGTGGGGAATCTTAGAGCTCTCTCTTTTTGGGACTAGTAGTGGAGTGGGGTGGAGTGTTAGATAAGATCTCCCAATGCTTAGAGGTCCTATCTTAGGTGATAGAATTACTGTTGTGCAGTCTATTTTATCACACATTCCTAGTTTCTTTTGGTGTTTGAGATTTCAGTCAAAGTGATTTTTAAGCTTGAGAGATTGCAAATAGATTTTTTATGGTCTAGAGTTGAGGGAGGGAAAAGAGACCACCTTGTAAGTTGGGACCAGTTGTGTAAGCCAAAGGGGGGAAGAAGTTTAGGTCTAGGGGGATTTCCTTATGGAATAGAGCCTTTTTAAGGAAATGGTTGCGGAGATTCCTAAGAGAAAGTGGTGCTTCATGACAGAGGGTTATTTTAATATGTATGGTTGGGTGAGAATTAGAACTCTTTCTACTTTAAATAGAGCCTTTCTTGGCAAGTAGTTATGGAGATTCATGTCTAGGACATGGGTTAGGGGGTGGCTCATTTCGGGAATATTTGGGGAGTTGATAACTTGATAGAGAGAGGAGCAAGATGAAAGTAAAAAGAGGCATATGGGGTGGGTTTGTGAAAAGCAACAAGTAGGGTTTGGGAGGATTCCAAGTGAAGAACTTCTGTTTTGTTATGGAACTCATAACCAAGTTTTGTGTGGAAAGGTGGGTAGGGGAGAGTTCTTGGAAAGACTCATTTCCTTCTCTTTATTGCCTTATTATGGCAAAAAAATGTAAGAGGTCATAGTTCTATGGCCAATGGAGGGGAGCCAAGGTTATTGGAATCCTTGCTTTTGAAGGCCTTTTCAAGAATGGAAGCTAGAGGGGGTGGGTTGTTTTATGAGGTGTATTCAATTTGTGAAGCTCCAAGAAGAGTGGATGGATGAATTAGTATGAAGGGGTGAAAAGGAGAGCCATTCCAAATCAAGTCCTATTATGTTGTGTGACCCATGGTTCTGGAAGGCACATGAGTCCTCAACCTGGCCTGTGAGAAAGAGGCATCCCAATGGGCGGTACCAATGCTTTCGATTGTTGCTTACTTCCTAGATACCGCAAACTCTTTGGTTTTTCCTGCAAAAGAGATTGCCTTTTTTTGCATGAGAAACAAGATGGAATAAAATTCCAACTACGACCAATTAGCGAGAAGGGGATCGACCTTGGTAAACATATGTGGCATGTATATGATGTGTGAGGAGGATTAGGAGACAACTAATCACATCTTTCATCCATTGTGATAAAGCTCAACTATTTTTGGATTTTTTTTCCTCTATTTTTCAGATTCAGTTGATTCTTCTTGGGCAATCAAGGAGCTTCTATTAACTTGGCATATGAGAGGTTTCAACAAGTGGTAGAGGCTGTGGAGATTGACACCTATTTGCTTGTTTTAGTGCTCATGGAAGGGGTGAAATGGTTATCTTTAACAAAGAGGAATTGTTCAATCAAAGCCTAAAAGAGAACTTTTTTAATTCACTTAGAAAATGAGCTAGAGCCCCCAAGTGTTGGAGTTTATCTCCCTTGTGGATTTTATTGATCGCTTAGGATAGGAGATCTATAGTCTTTTTATTTTTCCTTATCCTATTTTCTCTGTGTATACCTCCTATTATACCCTAGTTTTGCTGGGCACTTTTTTTAAATTTTTTTTTTATCATAATTCATTTCTTGCCTATGAAAAAATAGGGAATCAAAGTGTATATATGAGATGCTAACATGATTGTCAAGTGGTTACCTTTGTAGGGGATGACTTGAAAATCCGTTTTTTAGGAAGATATTTATTGGGGTAAGCAACCTTTTAGCATTTGATTACCAAATATCTTTAGGGTTGTAAGAACCGGAGATTCTTTTATTTTTTATATCTTAGACTTCTCCTTTTCATCTCCATCATGGAATTTCAATCTCCACTACTACATTTTTTTATCAAGAATTTGAGGAGCTAGGATGTCTCATGCCATCACTACTTCATGTGTATCTTTTGCATACTTTTCAAAATGTGAAAGTTTGGTCTTTGACCTTCTTGAATAGTTTTCTCAATCAGTTCATTTTTAGTGCTTTGCTTGCTTTTGTTAATTTGATCCCTTTCTTTACAACAAGTTTCATTGGAAATTCAAAAGCATCTTCTAAGGTTAAGGCCTTTATGTGTCTTGTGGCCAATAAGAAGTTAAAATAAAAAACATGCTTCAGAAGATGGGACCTTTTTAGCCTAATTGTTGTGTTTTATGCTCGACTAATGGAGAAATAGTTAAATCATCATTTTTTACATTGTCCACTAGCTTTGCGACTCTTGCATAAGTCTTTCAAGAATGTTAGGATTGACTGGGTCCTCTAGAGGTGTGACAAAGATAATGGTTATTTTCTCTATAGGTTTAAGAGGTTGTTTGAGAGGTTGAGTAATATAGCATATGACTACTTATTGTGATTTGGTCTATGGAAATTGCCAGGATCTTCAGGATAAATGAAGATCTATAAAGGCTTTTCGAGTGTTCGTTTACCTTTATACTTCTTTGTGGACCTTTGTCACATATGCTTTTGCCATTACCCTTTTGAGCTTGTCAATGCTAGATTGGAATTGCTTTTGTAGATCCAAGAAGTTCAACCTAAGAGGTTTCCAAATCTCCCCACCCCACACTCCATTTAGTTGGATGCTTCTTGGGTAACCCATGACAAGTTAGGATTGGAGTGTTTAGAGATTATTGTGATGGAATACTTGAAGCATTTTTCAAATTGATGGGAGAAGGTATTATAGCTATTGAGGTAGACATGCAAGCTCTTTAGATTGTGACCAAAAAATTTGAGATTTTAAGATCTATGGGTTGAGGGTGACTTGGCTTTTGTCATTTTGTGAGTGTCTTAGAGGGAAATAGGTCCATAGAAGTATGATTGGTGGATCCAACAAATTATTGATGTTATGAGAGACTTGAGATGTTCTTTTTCTTAGATATCCGTGTGTTGCAAACCAATAAGCAGATCATCAAGCCAAGTGAGGGGTTTGACACTTGGTATCTCTTTATCAGACGCTTATCACTCCCTTGAGATATGTACTGCTCTTGGGTTGTATGTCGTTTTGTTTTCCTTTACAAGGTCTGCAGTTTGTTTTATTTCTATTGGACGTATAAATGTACTTTTTCTTTTTTATCAGGTTTTACCAAGTTCAATGTAAGGAATTATCTTGTTTTCTGATGAAAAGATTTATGCAAAACATTTCTTTGACACTTCTTTCTTTTGTTTCCATTTAGCTTGCTTGTATCTGTCCTTCATATATAACCAGCAGTTATATGACATTATTGGGGAGAGGGTGAATTATAGTTCTCACCTTCTTGCTCAACTTTTTGTCTTGCACTGGATGTGTTAATTTCCACCTCTGACATTTCAGAGATTCTATCTTGTATCTGAAACATTTTCCCCTTTTATCTCATCTTGTTTCAATTTGGACTAGGGCCCAAATCAATGTTGAAAGTGTAATTTAAATCTTTCTTCTTGACAAATGCATCTGCAGAGGGACAGATAGAGGGTGATGCGTGGGCACAATTGAAATTGGCATGAAATCTGTATAAAGCACATTATTTTAGTCCCTTACACCCCTATTACTGATGGAATATAAGTTATGCCTACTTGTAAAAATAATATCTAAAACGTTGGAGAGGGGATGTGCAGCATCTTCCTGATATTCTAAGAATGAATTCATGTATTTTCATATCAAAATTCCAATCCTATTTAGCCCATAGATGATTCAACATCTATTTGCTTCTTCAAGATTGTTGGTTAAACTCAGATGGTTAGCTATATTAGAATATTTCTTATGCTTTGCATGCTTAGAGGGCATTGTAGTGGAATGAATATGACAAATGTTTAAAATAAGTCTCCATTTATTGTAACTAAATAAGTAGAAATAAAGTTCACGTTTTGATAATTTTTGTTGGCTTTGATAGCTACTATCATGCTTAGTAATGTCAGATTTTCTTTGTCTTTAGTTTTTCCTTGATAACTAATCCAGTAATAATCATATTTTCATTGTTTGCAATACAAAGTAAATTAAATGTTACATGGACTTGGATGTTTGTCAAAGTGGGTGTGTGCCTGGTAGTCTATTCATCTAATCCCCTAAATATTGGGAACAAGGACTTGACTGTATTATGGAAGTCTCCAATACTTTTTTCTACAACCTTGGGTAAAATGAAGTGTCTGTAATATGGCAGGTTTGACTGGCTTCATTCATTTGGAACATGCATATGACTAAGGAATCCCTTGAAAAAGTAACCCACAAAAGTTCTACTGAGTTGGAGAGTGTTCCCTTCTACCCTTATCAGACAAGTTCGCAGGATTTGGATTTTGAAGTAATGTATCAAACACATCCCATACATTACCCATGCTGTGAGTGTCTGACAGTTGTACTTCTCAAATTTTAAATTCCATAACATTGCATAGATTTGGTCAAGTTGTTGATATTTTATAATTGACATGCTTTTGGCATTTTTTAACCATCCCATTGAGAAAATAACCATATACAAGTGTATTGATGTTGATTGTCCTCCTCGAGCATAATCCTTGCCATTGGCATGCATCACAAATAGGTCCTTTTCTTTTGTTCTTATTAATAACTAAAAAATCTAAAACCAATAAATAAAGCAGGGCCATTACAAAATGGGATATCTACTGTTGGTGTATTTGAAAAGGTGGAATAAAGAGGCTTTTGGTAATGTCTCGGTAAGGAAGGAGGAGGCTTTCAAGTTGAAGCTTCTGAGATGCTAAGGGAAGGGAAAACACTTTGTCTTCTCTTAAGGTAGAAGCAAGGAATTCAGCGAGAGAGGATTTCCAAAAATAGGCTTTGATGTAAGAAGCGTTTTGAAGACAAAAATAAAGAGAAATTTGGCTTAAGGAAGAGGATAGAAACTTAGTTTTTCCATAAGATGGCTAATGCTCATAGAAGAAGAAATTTCATTGCTAAGATCAAAGTGAATGGGGAATGACTTATAGGAGATAGGGAGTTGAAAGAAGGGGTAGTAGGAGCCTTTAAAACTCTTTTATTTGAGGAAGGGGGCTGAAGGCCCGGTGTTGAAGGGTTATCCTTTGAGGTGCTAGAAGAGTTGGAGGCTAGGAGGTTAGAGGGGGTTTTCTCGGAGGAAGAAGTGCTGGGTGCATTGTTGGAGCTGAATGGTGACAAAGCTCCAGGTCCAGATGGCTTTTCAATGGCTTTTTGGTGTTTTAGTTAGGAGTTTGTGAAATCTGACGTGCTAAATTTTTTTAATGAGTTCCATGAACATGGTAGGTTTGTTTGAGGCCTAAATACGACCTTTCTGGTGTTGATTCCCAAGAAGAAAGGGGCTTATGAGCTCCAGGATTTTAGGCTAATAAGTTTGGTTGGAGGTCTCTATAAGTTGTTGAGAAAAGAGTTGGCCAATAGGCTAACGAAAGTGATGGTAAAGTGATATCCAATTTTCAAAATACCTTTGTAGAGGGAAGACAAATATTGGATGTGGTATTGATAGCAAATAAAACAATTGATTATGTGCTAAAGAAGAGAGGTTGTGGGTTATTGTGCAAACTCGACATTAAGAAGGCTTATGACCATGTAAATTGGGACTTCTTATTAGCAATTCTTGCCAATATGGGTTTTGGGCAAAAATGGATAAGTTGGATAAAGTGATGTATCTTTTTTCCTAGTTTCTCAATTTTAATTAATGGTTCCCCCACCAATTTTTTTCAAAGCTTAAGGGGCGGATAAAGTGATGTATCTCTTTTCCCAATTTCTCAATT
The DNA here is from genome assembly GCF_004353265.1 of Vitis riparia. Classification (NCBI taxonomy): domain Eukaryota; kingdom Viridiplantae; phylum Streptophyta; class Magnoliopsida; order Vitales; family Vitaceae; genus Vitis; species Vitis riparia. Next base: position 7,182,301 of record NC_048431.1, on the reverse strand, counting down.
TTAATTAATGATTTCCCCACCAGTTGTTTTCAGAGCTCAAGGGGTTTGAGACAAGGGGATCCTATATCTCCCTACTTGTTTGTGATTGCTATGGAAGCCCTTAGTAGATTGATTTTGAAAGCTTAGAATGGTGGTTTTATTTTAGATTTCAAGGTTGGGGGAAGAGGGGGTGGAGGTGAGGAAATCTTCATCTCCTTTTTTATGATGATACTATTATTTTTTGTGAGATTTCTCATGAGCAAGTTACTTTTTTTTTTTTTGATTAGTAAAGTGAAATTCATTTAAAAAGAGACACCAGAAAAGCAACTCAAGGTATACAAACCTATGCACGGTATACAAACCTATACACCCACCACCAAAAAGGCCACAGAAAAAGAAAGAGACCTAAAGACCACCTGGCCCAAAATACAACCTTAAAAGGATCCCAACCAATCAATATAATTAACCAAAGATTGAGGACATTCGACTATAAACAACTTAGCCTTAGACCATAGAGAGAGGATAAAGGAATATTTCAATCTCTGAATTGACAACTCATTATCCTTGAAAGCCAATTTATTCTTTGTCTTCCAAACTGTCCAAAAAATATGCAGAGGAGCAACTCTCCACACTTTCCTACGCTTTTTGCCCACAAAAGAATCATGCCAGCTGAGAAGCATCTCTCTAATTGAAGAGGGCATCACCCAAGACACCCTAACCAAGGTAAAAAGTAACTCCCATAAGGTCCTTGTTTTTGAACAATGAAACAGCAAATGGTCTATGGTCTCCTCATTCTCAAGACACATAAAACATCTATTAGCCAATGACCATCCTCTTTTCTGAACAAGATCTAGGGTTAAAGCCTTGCCTTCTACGGCCTTCCACGCAAAGAAACTAATTTTGGGTTGTACCCACCCATTCTAAATACAACTATATGGAAACAAAACAGGGCAATCCGCTTTTAGAGCACGGTATAGAGACTTGGTAGAGAATTTTCCGCTCTTTGATTCGTTCCAGACCACCATATCCTCTACATCCTCAAACACTCTCCTCCCGTGAAGACGCTCCAAAAAAATTTCTGCCTCTTCCATCTCCCAATCATTTAGGGCTCTTGAAAAACAGGGGTTCCAACCCCCCCCCATCCCCCCTCAGCCAAGGGATCCCAGACTTCAGCCACCCAAGCTTCTTTTTCAATAGACAAAGCAAAGAGGGAAGGAAAAGACTCACATAGAGGGGAGTCCCCACACCATCTATCCCTCCAAAATCTCACCCTCCTTCCATTGCCAACACTGAAAGAAATCCGTGTGTCCACCAACTCCCAGTCCATCCTTATTTCTTTCCAAAGCTCCATGCCATGTGCCTCTCTCACTTCCCGAGAGCACCAACCCCCTCTATTTTCCCCATATTTTCCTCTAATCACTTGATTCCACAAAGCCTCTTTCTCATTTGTGTATCGCCAATTCCATTTGGGTTGAAGACTAATTTGGAGAAGAGTGAGATGATCCTAGTGGGAGAGGTAGACAATTTGGAAGAGTTGGCTTGTGAAATTGGGTGCAAGGTGGGGAAGTTGTCTTCTTTTTACCTAGGGCTTCCCTTGGGAGCATCTTACAAGTTAGTGGCAGTTTGGGATGGGTAGAAGAATAGTTTCATAGGAGACTTTCGTTATGGAAGAGACAACACATTTCAAAAGGGGGAAGACTCATTCTACTTCGGAGTACTCTGACTAGTTTACTAATCTATTTTATGTCCTTGTTCACCATCCCAAAAGTTGTAAAGTTGAGATTAGAGAAAATTGGAAGGGATTTTTTGTGGGGAGGAGCCTTAGAGAAGAAAGCACGTTTAGTCAAGTGGTCTATTGTTTGTAAAGCAAAGTCAAAAGGAGGGTTAGGTATTCGTTCTCTTTTGTTGTTTAACAAGGCTTTTCTTTGTAAGTGGTGTTGGCGTTTTGTTAGTGAAAGAGATTTGTAGTGGAAGAAAATCATAAGGGGAAAGTTTGAAGAGGAGGAAAGAGGATGGAGGTCAGGGGTGGTGAGAAGTTCCTACCAAGTTAGGGTATGGAAAGAGATTAGGAAGCCATGCGAGCTTTTAACTCAATGATTTCCTTTGCGGTGGGCAATAGGAGGAGGGTGAAGTTTTGGAAAGACAGATTGATGTAGGACAACCCTAGGATGGTTGCCTACACTCAAGGATAGGTGAGCTAGGGTTTTATTTTTAGGGTGTAAGGAGAGGAACAAGGAATAAACTTTATGGTAGAGAAAATTATAAGATAAGAAATAGAGAGAAAGAAGAAACAATGAAGAAAATATGGAAAACCTTAGAGTCTCACTAAGGCGTTCTAGGAGTCTCACCTAGAAGAAAATCAATGGAGTCTCACCATTGAGGGTTGCAACCTTGCAATGAAAGAAAGTATAATATTATTCATCAAAATTCATCCCTTTGATTTACATTGATTAACCTATTTATAGGCTTCTCTAAGAAATCCAAAGTCTACTAGGACTCTAATAACCTATTCTACTAGGACTCTAATAACCTATCATGACTCAAATTCTAATTATATTATAACTCAACTAGCTAATCCTAATTAGACTCCAACAAATATTAATCCTAATTTAATTCCAAGTAATAATAATCCTACTTTAATTATAACTAATACTAATTCCCTTTCTTGATATATATCTTGAATATTCATCCTCATCAATTCCCCCTGACTTGAAAAAACTCGACCTCGAGTTTTAGTGATTTTCCACGATCAATTGAAATTCCGAGCAATGCCTTCCACCCTTTCTTTCTTCGTCGTCTCTTTCCCATGGTAAGACAAGATCTCAAGATCTCTTGAACTTGTTCAATTTCATGCAAGACAAATACTGGACTTCGAAAAACTTTTTGATGTTGTACAACAAGTTGATAATTCTCGAAATAATTATGTGTCTTCAACAAGCTTGTGGAAAGTTGTTTCCCACACTCTTCTTGTAAATTGTTTTGTGGAAGAATAAGATTCTTAAATTCCCTATATTCAAAAGAAATTTCAGCAGATTCTTCATGTTTGCCACCACTCATGATAATGTTTGGCCTTGGGAAGTCAAACATCGATTCTTCTGAAACTTCTTCAACTTCTTTGAGCTCTTCTATTGGTTGATCTAAGATTAGTTTCATCACCTCTTGCTTTCCAGATTCATCATTGATGATTTCTTCCTCCTTTCTAGTAACTTCGACTTGCTTTTTAATAAGAATATTTGATGGCTCTTCTAGTTTCAAGGGTGCTACTTTTTCCTCTGGTTGCTTATGTGGTGGAATTTCCTTCATTGGACGAAGGATCTTCTTTCGCCCATTGCGCACAAGTGTGTAAGTGTTCTCATAGCCATCATGTTGGACCCTTTCATCAAAAAGCCATGGTCTTCCAAGCATAATATGGGCAACTTTCATCGGCAAAACATCACACCATGCTAATAACTCAAAATTATTACTGAAATTGAACGTCACTAGACAACGAGAACTCACCAAAATAGATGCGTCATTTACCCATGCTATTTGATAGGGATTTGGATAATCTTCTGTCTTTAGATTAAGCTTCTCAACAAGCTCTTCTGAAGCTAGATTGGAACAACTACCTCCATCAATAATCAAAGTACATAGTCTCCCTTGACAAGCAACACGAGTTTGGAAGATGCTAGCACGTCGCCAATCCTCCTCTTCATTTAGCCTTGGTGTGTTCACCGATGGCTGCATAAAAAAGTTGTAGCCTTCAACCATGTTTGCACACGTTGCTCCACTCCTCAATTATATTTGCCTTCATGCTAAGAATTTTCGCTCTGATACCAAAATTGATGTAGGACAACCCTAGGATGGTTGCCTACACTCAAGGGTAGGTGGGCTAGGGTTTTATTTTTAGGGTGTAAGGAGAGGAACAAGGAATAAACTTTATGGTAGAGAAAATTATAAGATAAGAAATAGAGAGAAAGAAGAAACAATGAAGAAAAGATGGAAAACCTTAGAGTCTCACTAAGGCGTTCTAGGAGTCTCACTTAGAAGAAAATCAATGGAGTCTCACCATTGAGGGTTGCAACCTTGCAATGAAAGAAAGTATAATATTATTCATCAAAATTCATCCCTTTGATTTACATTGATTAGCCTATTTATAGGCTTCTCTAAGAAATCCAAAGTCTACTGGGACTCTAATAACCTATTCTACTAGGACTCTAATAACCTATCATGACTCAAATTCTAATTATATTATAACTCAACTAGCTAATCCTAATTAGACTCCAACAAATATTAATCCTAATTTAATTCCAAGTAATAATAATCCTACTTTAATTACAACTAATACTAATTCCCTTTCTTGATATATATCTTGAATATTCATCCTCATCACAGATGGTGTAGTGAGGAGCCCTTATGTAAGACTTTCCTATTCCTGTTTGCCTTATCTGATGCTAAAGAGGCACGAGTGGCTGATTTGTGGGAGTATCGAGGAGTAAGAGGAAATTGGAACACCCGCTTTGTTAGGAACTTGAATGATTGGGAGTTGGGTGTTATGGAGCGTTTTCTTTCTAAACTCCAAGGACAATCAGTGAAGAGAGAGAAAGAGGATAGAGTAGTTTGGAAGGGCGATACAAAGGGGTGTTCTTGTTAGGGGGCTTTATTCTTTGTTGGAGATGAATGGTACTATTTTTTTCAATTTAAAGATGGTTTGGAATCCTTGGATTCCTTCAAAGGTGAGTTTCTTCACTTGGGAGGCTTATTGGGAAAAGGTTTTGACTTTGGATCAGGTTCCAAGAAGAGGGTGGATTTTGACCAACATGTGTGCATTGTGTAAAAGGGAGTCAGAGTCCACTGATCATATCATTCTTCATTGTGACGAGGCGAGATTATTATGGCAGCTGGTGTTCTCCATTTTTGGTGTTCGGTGGGTCATTTCTAAGTTAGTTAAGGAGACCCTCCTAGGGTGGCATGGTTCTTTTATAGAGAGAAGGTGAATTAAGGCTTGGAGAGCTGCTCCTTGCATTTTCTGGATGATTTGGAAGGAAAGAAATAGGAGATACTTTGATAGTGAGAAATTGTCTAATCAAAGGCTAATAGTGAGAAATAGGATATACTTTTATAGAGATTTCATTGATTGGTTGGGTCTTGGTTGAGGAAGGGAGTATTTTTTGTACCTTTTGTTATGTTTTTTGCTTGGTGCTCTTTGTATACGACTTGTATACTCTTGTGCGCTTTTGCACTTTTATTAACACAATCTCTTATTTATCAAAAAAAAAAAGAAAAAGGATACCTGCTATTGCTTAAACTCTTGCTTTCCTTTTTATTTTATCTTGCCATTGGCAGTCCTAAAACTGATATTTTAAGTTCTGATTTAGGTGAGGTGCCTTTCAGAGAGTGACAACAGTCAGCTTTCTGGATTATTTCAAGTAAGTTGTATTATTAATATTAACATTATTATCATTATCATCATCATCATCATCATCATCATCATCATCATCATCATCATCATCACCATTATTATTATTAGTAGTGGTAGTAGTATTAATATTAATATTATTTCATTATTAGTAGTAGTATTTATAACATTATTATTATTGTTTGCAATAGTAGTACTACTATTACTAGTATTAGTATTAGTAGTAGTAAAACTATATCTATGCATTTGCCAAAGTAGTAGTAGTAGTAGTAGTAATAGTAGTTGTATTACTACTACTGCATAAACTGTATCTATACATTTGCCAAAGTAGTAGTAGTAGTCGTAGTACTACTACTTCTTCTGTGGAAACTATATCTATAAATTTGCCAATAACCACCTTCGAAATTACATTGATGCTTTTATCAACAATCACCTTTGCCATGTATTTCTAACTTAAAGTTGAGTTGAGAGATCTTTGGTATTGGTATCATATCTCTCCTAAGTCATGCAATCCATAAGCTTGGGGATGCAATCTCTTATTTGTTAAGATGATCCTTGTGCATTAGCAACTGCCTCATGTTGTTCGTCTCTAACCATATATAGATGTTCAAGTTGCTGATATTCCTCCTTTTTTCTTTTGTTGGATTTCATTTCACCCATGTCCTCACTGGCCGACAATTTAATTTTTCCTTCATGAATGTTGTAAATAACACTTAAAATGGTGAACCTTAGTTTTATAGAAGCTAGCTCATTTATTGCTGCCTTGAGCAAAGGATGGCACCATCTCACCCACAAACTATTGAAGTTGTCCCTCATCAATGGTCCTTCTTCTCCATCTCCTACTGCTTAAAACAACACATATGTTACTAAAACAAATAATTAGCAATGGAGCATTTGCTGATTCCAGTGTACTCCTAACTGATCTAAAACCTCAGGACTCAGTGAGATGCTGTTATGGTGTCCATGGACCCTCAAAACATTGTGGCCAACCCTTCAGGTCCAACCTGGTCACTGTACATGGGCTTTAAGCCAACATAGGTTGATGCATCTGACCGACATGGATTATTGCTTTTATATTCCTAGTTTTCTGATATTATGCTGATCAATGATCAGTCTCATTGCATATTAGTTTTACTTCATTTGATATCCTATTGTATGAATTATATTATCATACTAATGGGTTTTATTTATTTCACTAGTTAATCTCTTTTCTGCTTACATCTTAGCTATTTTCATCCATGTATGGTTTGAAATTGTGAAATACTTTTACTTTGTTCCTGATGCATGACCCTACATTCACCGATCAACCCACTCTGTCTGTCTCTCTCTCTGATGATGTATAAGGAACTAAACTCATCTACTAGAAACCATTCATATTCTTAGGCATGCATTGAGGCCATCGAGGTTCTTAGGCTGGCCGGAGAAATCTCAGAAACAAATCAATTGTTGAGAACTGGAGGGGAGGACCACCATTTATGTCAAATCTAAGCAAGGAATCTAAGTGCTGAGGTATTGCTTTCTATATAAACACATGAAATTGATGCGTAGGCCAAGCTGATTTTTTATTGTTTATTTTTTCTTTTTTTCCTTTTTCCTATTCTGGGGCTGAATTGACAATCATCATTAATATGTATAGCAGAGGTTGAAAAAGGAAAAAGAAGGAAGTAATTTAAAGGGTGGACATCGAGCAGTGACCTCATCAAATTGACCGCAATCCAGTTAGTTGCATTGTTTACTGATCTTAATAGGAAAGATCATATCTGCATGCTGATTTTAAGAGGGAAGGTAATTCCTAATCCTAAGGATGGTCAAGGAGTCAGATACATCTCAGCAATGTGAGTCAATCATTCTACAGCGAGGTTAAAATGATTCCACAAAAAAAGATGAAAGATTTGAGCAACCGTCTTTTGATGATTGCTTGATCTGTTCTCAACCATGAAGTTTCAGCCCTGATATTCCTCAACTGAATTACCAATTAAATCATTGACCTTTAGCGAACTAAACTATTCTAGCCAGAAAACAATTTACTCTCTTCTGCAGAGCAGGTTTTTCTACTGTGCAGCTACATTGAAGAATGCATTCATTGAATTCTGCGGAGAGACTCCACCCCCCCCCCTCTTTTCACAAGTCTCATTGAAGCAGAATGAAGTGATTTTTTGATGTATGTGTCCCCATAATGTCCCAACTAGGATGATTTTAGATTTTAGAGACTACTTATGTTATTTGAAACTAAATTTGGGGAAAGGCAACTTATTTGCTTCTGGTTTGTGGGTTGCGCCCCTTTTGTTAGGTGCTGATTAAATCTATTTATTGCATATAAAATGGCAACTTTTTTGCTTCTTAATTTGAATGGTGGAGAGGGAAATTTAGAAGCATGTTTTACCATATGCAAGAGAGGAATGTGGACTGGGTTACGTAAACTTGAAAAAGGAAAAAGGAAAATAAAGGGATGGTTGTATGGGCAAGATGCTGAGGGTGATGGTGTGGTTGGCTTTAGGCGTTTTTTGCTTTGCTTTTGTTTTGGTCTTTCTTTCTTTGGGTTTTAGGAGGTTTTTAGTGGTGATTTGGTAAATTATAGTGGTTTTGTGATGGCAGTGTTCATGAAGGGCGGAGAAAGCAGCATGCTCTGCTTTTGGCTCTGGAAGCAAGAACATTGCTCCCGAGAATTTAGCTATAGCATGTACTTCGCTGATTGATACCCATCAAATTGGTTAAAAGGGAACAAAAAATCTACAGAAACCGAAAGCTGCTCGGTAGGTTTGATTACACCAAGGAAAATAAATTAAAGCCAATTTTGAAATCTGTTTTCCATATCTGAAATCAGGGGAAAAGGTTAAAATTCGTTAAAGAAAAACCATGAACATCTTAGGGGGAGGAGATTATAATTTTGAAAATCATAACAGGCACAGTTTGCCATTGGTTGAGTGGGAAGCCTTCATTAACAATGTTGCTCACAAAAAGGTGTCAAGAAGATTACTTGCCTCTTATGCTTAGCTAATGTCTGATTCTTTGCCTTTTCATGAATCCACCTCCTTGGGTTTATCATGAAGTCATCTTCCGAACTACAACCCATTCTTCGTATTCTCTCTTCTGCAAGCTCCTCATTTTCAACTGTCACTTACCCATGCATCGACAACATGAATCGAATCCTCATTTTCTTCCACACCAACAACCGCCCCAGCCACGGGCTCACCCTTTGCCTTCCCAGCAACATCCTGAGCCCCAGGCTGATCCCGCTCGTTCACGGCGACAGAAGCGGGCTCAGCAACATCCCGAGTCCCAGGCGGGGCCTGATCCCGCTCATTCACGGCAACACCCTGAGCGACGGCCTTTGCCTTCCCAGCAACATCCTGAGCCCCAGGCTGATCCCGCTCGTTCACGGCGACAGCCACGGGGTCACTTCTTTCCTTCCCAGCAACATCCCGAGCCCCAGGCGGGGCCTGATCCCGCTCATTCACGGCAACAGCCTGAGCGACGGGTTCAATTTGGTCCTTCACCAGAACATGCTTCACAGCAACACCCTGAGCCACCGGCTCACCCCGAGATTTCTTCACCGCAACATTTCCGACGCTGGACTGACCCTTTGCATCACCCATCCGGTTTGCGGGTGCCAGAGCCTCAAAAAACTAAACCTCTGATATGGTTTACTGCAGTCTTCTGTGTAATTTTCTGGGTCATTATAATTGTTGGAGGCCTAGTCGTCCTTATAGTCTATTTGCTCTTCCGCCCACGAAGCCCACGTTTCGACGTATCAAGTGTCACTCTGAATGCTGCATATCTTGACATGGGCTATCTACTCAATGCTGATGTCACCGTGTTGGCAAACTTCACAAATCCAAACAAGAAGGTGCATGTGGACTTCAGTTATTTGGTCGTTAATCTCTACTACGAAGACACCCTTATTGCCAGCCGGGCCATTTATCCTTTCTCAGTAGCAAGCAGGCAGACCATGTTTGCAGATGTTCATATGGTTACCAGTCAGGTTCGGCTGCCAATAAAAGACAGCCAAAAGCTCACTGAGCAGATTCAGAACAACGGAATCGAATTTCAACTAAAGGGTTACTTCAGGACAAGATCTAATCTGGGAAGTTTTCTTCGCTACTCTTACTGGTTGTACGGCAAATGCAGTATCGTGGTGACTGCACCTCCTAGTGGTGTATTAGTATCTAGGAGTTGCAGAACAAAACGTTGAAAATGAACCCATTTTGGATTACTCTTACATTTAAGTGCAATTGTTCTACCTTGCACATTAAGGTTGGATATCATTGATTGTCGCAATCCCTACTCAAATGCATCCAATGTTTTTTCTTGTAAGTTGTACCATGCGATCGCACTCGATCCTCTTTTTTTTTTTTGTTTTTTTTTGTTTTTTTGTTTTTGTTTTTTTGTTTTTTTGCCTCTTAACAACCTGCCATGGTATTGAACTGGTGTTTACACATGGATCCCATTCATAATGATTTTTGCAAAAAATTATCTACAGAACCTCTCAGTTCTTATAAAACGTTACAAGTATATTGCTATTGAAAATGTACACCACATGATCCCTTGGATCCTGCGGCCTGCGCATGAATCAGGAATACATTTATGCCCAAAATCCATTCCAAGGGGCTAAAATTGAGCAATCAAACTTTTGATCCAACGTTGCAATGGGGGAATTGGGGATGGGAGGGGTGGGTTGGGGTGTCTCCAAAACTAAAACTTATTTGAGGTCGAGGGCATTTAACCAAACAGATTTGCATAGAGAATATTTGGCAGCAATGGTGGAAGTGGATTCAGTTACAGTATGAAAGAAACATGCTACCAGATGAAAAGCAAAACAATCATTACAGCTGGATGCAAATTAAGAGTGCGTCAACATAGTGGCACAAACTTGTGAAACACAATGGCCGAGAAACACACTTAATACAAACGGAAAGAGCTGCTATAACATCAAATTTTATGGTACAAAACTTGATTAAGAAGAACACTTCTAACAATGGGGGATTTACAGAGGCTCATACAAAACCAGGAAAAAAATAGTAACTCAGAAAACCTGGGCCAGCACTTGCTCTTCAATAATCCATTATCATATAAATCAATCCAAACAAGCATCCAAATGCCAGCAAAAAAAAAAATCAATCTTCTCTCTAAAACCTACTGTGGTAATCCCTGGTAAAGAACGGGTGCCTGAGGGCATCTTGAGCTGTGAGTCTGTTGGAAGGGTCATACCTAAGAAGACCTTGCAAAAGGTCAATAAGATCTCCGGCAGAATGATCCACATGTTGCATAACTAGATTCTGCCAAGGAAGCAAACAAATTTGAGAAACTAAAACAGGAGTAAAAAATAGACCCATTCGTTTTTCACAATGAGGACCTTCGAATATGTCCATGGAATTGAAAGAACAAAACAATGCTAAAGCCATAAAACCATAAGTACACACCGGAAGACGAGGCAGTTTCATGACAGCTTTGATGCTTTCCCGAGAGATTGCACCTTCAGGCCAGTCCAATCTACCCTTTCTAACATACTTCTCAGCATGTCGGCTGAACCAACAATCAGTGATTAGAAAGAAAAAAATTATAATGACAGATGAACTAATGTCACCTTTACAGCATTGAATGATAACAAAAGGTTTATCAAGAGGGCACGTACTCCACTCTTTTCAACATATGAGGAGGTATGGGGCCTAAAACCCTTTCCATCATGGCCAGGTGCTCCAAGTTCTCATGTGTCTGAAACAAAGCTTCTCCCTGCAACAGGAAGCAGCCACATGTTTTGCATTAGGACTTCATGACATGTATTACCATCCAGCCATTTGATGCAAAAATCATTAATACTACTGAGAGATTAAGCATACCGAACATAGTTCCACCAATATACAACCAACGCTCCACATGTCGCATGGATAACTCCATCCAAGCCCTGAAAAATAAATATGATGACACTGAGGACCGCTGAAATGTAAGCAAGTCAATGATAACAGAAAGGAACATATAAACACACCAAGAATAACCTCAGGCGCTCGGTAGTGCCTAGTGGAAACAATATAGCTGTGATCTTGACACTCAAAAGCTGTGCTACCAAAATCAATCACCTTAATAGCACTTGATCTTGGCAACCTCTTATAACATATTCCATCTTTTGGTGACCGTGTGGTAACCTGCAATTAGAAAGAAACATTATGACCAGATAATAACTGATATGGAAAGGGAACAGGGAAAAGGAAAAGCCTGAACATCAACAATAAGGTCTTGATTGAAAGAACAACAGAAGTGCAAACAAATTGAAAAGCTACCAGAACAGAAGTAGATATACCTTGTAGTCTGATACTTTTACATATTCTGGAGAAACAAAAAGTATGTTCTCAGGCTTCAAGTCAGTGTGGATGAGGTGCAAATCATGCATGACTGCAAATTTTTATAGGTCAAAGTCAACATTAGCATTCTGTAGGATAGCAAATAAACAAAATTATCCATCTCAAACTCCATATTATTTTTATTTCATAAAACAAAAGCAGTGTGAAAAATGAATAGTTTGGTTAAGATAAAAGAGAATTTAAATAACTAAAAGCCCTGTGAAAAAATAGTCAGTAAAATCCCAGAGCTGGACAAAAGGCTGAAGCATCTCCTACTAGAACTGTTACCATCAAGTTTGAAAAAGATAAATAAACAGCACAAATAACAAATACACACATGCTACACATTCCAACAGTTGTCTGCCAATCTCGCGGACTAGATCAACTGGAAATGAGCGATAATTGTTTTTCCGAAGAAAATCGTATAAGCTTGGTCCAAGCATCTCAAATACCTGTTAAGACCATTTAAATTCACTAACAAGTTTTAAGCCCCAAAATATTCATGAAGTTGGGGAAATCATATCATCGTAAATCAGTCATATACTTACAATACAAATATGGTTACGATAGTCAAACCAGTTCCGTATTTGACCGCAACTGCAAAGAATAAACTCACTTAACCACCAACCCAAATTTCACCTCAAACTGACCAAAGGGCAACCTAATAGCAGATACCAACAAATGACAGTGATCAAGTAGAAGGAAACTACACTTACCGAGAGCCACTTTTATCATATTTTCCAAGCAACTGTAGCACTTCAACTTCTATCATTGCTGCCTCACGATATTTTTTGATACCTCGAACAACTTTTATAGCAACCATCTCCTTTGTTTCCCTATCCCAGCATTCCAAAACCTGACCAAAGGTACCTGTAGAACAAAAAGAATATGTAGCAAAAGAATACAACATCTAAAGAAATATGCTGCTAAATTAAACTCTGCTGCTTAAAGAAACTTGAAGGGGTGCATAAACAAACCTTCACCAATTTTTCTGTGGATCTCATCTGCAAGTATGAAAACAAAAATTCAGAGAAATCCATACAAGGCTAATTCCAATATTTGAATCAAGGCATCAATTATTAACCTAATAATAAGTTTCAAATGAATAAAACTTCTATTTTCAATTATATTCAAATGCTCTAAAGACACAGGAAGAGAGAATGAAACCAGTGGAAAAAAGGAAAGAAAGCATAAAAGATTTTGAGTGTTTTTTATTGGTAGGTTTGTTCTCGTATTGGTAACAATATGTGCTTGTTATGTGTAAAAGACAGCTAATAGCAGTTTTGAAAAGATTTCATCATCTATAAAGAAAAATTGTTTTCAAGAACCAAGCAAGATTCAAACATTTGTACTGAGAAACCTACAAAATATATATAAAAAAATATATATATCAAAAAATAAAAACAAATAAATAATAAAATAAAAGGCCCATTTTGAATATTTGTAACTTGAAATTGGAATCCTTGACAGTATTAAAACTTCAAATAAATCATATATGCAAAAACTCAGGCCCCAAGGAAAAATTATTTTAAAGAGAAGGATAAAATATTATGAAGAAGTAACCAAAGATGGAACTACAGATCAGATACAGCATTCATGCAAAGTGGGCATAATTGATAAATGTAAAACATCTACAATGCGAACAAGTGTAATTACAGCGCGAGGTTAAATTCTCTCCCAGTGCAAACATGAAATGTCCGTCTTTGTCATCATCTCGCCATGGGGGAGAGCCTTTTTGAGCCAATCCCTTTACAAATATACTAGCCTGGTCTGAGAGTACCCTCGATGTTCCATGGCTTGTCACATTCCCAACCTCTTGCCCACAATATATTCCTGGCTGAGCCTACACACAGCCATCCATTCATTCTCTACTAACAATTATAAAATTATATACTCCTCCACATTTATTTCTTCCAGTATATTACCCAGAAAATGGTTTTGCTGCATTTGGTTGCTGAGATTCCAGACTAAAAGGAAAAAGAAGGTTTATCGAGAATTGGTCTCTAAAAATCAACAGCCTCAACTCAATTAAGAATTGTGTTTTGGTCAAGTGATTAAAATCTATAATTATGTTGGGTCCCGAAAATGAAAAATGTAATCCCAAAATGTTAATTTTCTTCTTCTTTCCCACGTTTCTCAGCAACCAAACAGAGCATTAAGGTGATAAACACCGGCAAAAAGAAACTACAAATAATCCGAGATCACAAAACCGAACCCCGTACGACTAGGCACATAAAAAACCCAAAACTCCAGATTAAGCCAACGAAGACTCAGATCCATACAAACCTTAACCACTAACAATCAAATCCTTCACAATGAAAAAAAAAGGACAATCATAATACAAAGCTGCGTTTGGTTGCACAAAATCCGAATCCAAATATGGGAACTCCAATTCTGGGCAACCAAAAGCAGCCAAAGAGGTTTCGAGTTTTACCTTAGGGTGAAGTTGAGGTGCATCCCAAGCAAACCTAGGCCTCTTCCGAGGACGCCGATCCATGTGAGTATGAGGAAACTCAGTCACACATTCCATCTCCATTGGTCGCAATCGGATCGAACCCTAACCCTAACCCTAACCCTAGTTCTTTCAAAGAGATAGGACACGTTGAGGACCATGGTTAGATGCAGGCAAACCGTGGTTGAGTCAACTTTTTTTATATTTTCAAAATGGAATATACGGCACCCAGGGTTAGATGCTCCACAAGGGGCGACTCTGTGACCCTGTCATCCATAGGTTTACACAGCGCATCGATGTTGTGCCACGTATCTAATGGGCTCTGTTATGGGGCCCTTGGCCCATTTTAATTGATTTTTAATCGTATGCTTTACCTCATGGATTTTACAAGATGCTACTTCGGCCCGTCTCTAGGCCCAAGCCTGATCCACATGAGAATGTCTTTTATGTTATGGATTTTGATCCCACTGCTAATACACAACCAAACCATATCACTCATTCACTTAAAAATAAAAATATCAAATTTTATTAATTCGTGGGCTTAATGCCTACATTTGTATAACGTCAGCTTCAGGGCAGTTTTGGATCTGTTACAAGTTTTTAAAAATAATTTTTTAAACTAATATAATTTTTTTTACTCTTTAAAATTCAGAATTTGCAACAAAATTAATTTTTTTCAAGAATTTTTTTTCCAAATTTAGATTACTTTAAAAAATATTCATCAAACTAGTCCTTCATTAACATATATTTTATTATTTTTAATTTTTTTTATGTTAAAACTATAATCACTTACCCTCATTTTAAGTTTAAGGTTAAACTATGGTCATTAATTATGGTTTTAAAAAATTAGACTGAGACCTTAATTCTAAAGCTAACACTATTTTTGTGAATATTTTCAAAACAAATCTACATTGAGATTTTTTTTCGAAAGGGTTTACTTTTATTACTCACTTACTAATATCTTTTTGTCAAGTGAATCCACTTTGCTCAAAATAATCCCGTCTTTTACTCATAGACTTTATTGTGTATATAATTGGACCTATAACTATGTTGTCTTGTAATGTATGAGAATTATTGACTTTTTGTCCTCTCATTATGAAAAAAGCACCCTTCAATATTCTCCCAAGTCCTTGTATATGCACCTTTTTAGAATGAAAAGTATCAAAAGAAATCAATTCTTTTTCAACATTGGAATATATTGTACATCAATTAGGACCCTCCAAAATATCGTTAAAAATCTTAATTTGAATTGTGCATATCCTAACAATCTTGTAAGTTGTAATATTTCTCATAATAACTTTCCTACCATCAAATTGATGGGTATTTACTCAAAGTTAAATAATAAGATTACCCTAAATCAGGGATTCATTCATCATTTGAGTCACTTACAAAAATTATAAAGGGATAAAACATGGAATTTCCTTGGCCGCTACAATATTATAAAAGAACAATTTTCTCTTTTGCCTTTCTTTTACATTCTAGACCATTCCTCTCATTACATTCTTTCTTGTTGTAATTGAAATGCTTGGTTTTTCCTTGAAGTTTGATATAGATCTCGACATATCTTGCTTAAGGTTTTGTTTTGTTTTGTTTTAAAATTTTTTTTTCTTAGACATTCTATTCTTGAACTCCCTTGTATTTAATTATATATCCCCATCTCTTTTATGGAATGAGTATTTCTATCATATATTATGGTATTCACAAGGTTCTTATAAAAACTTGGAAGGGAACATCAAAATTATTACTTATCTTTATCAATAATTTTGACATAATATTTCTTATGTCTATCATGGTTCTATCAAACTCATCAAAGTAGTCTTTAATGGATATATCTTCTTTCATTTAGATAGCAAATAATCACCTATTTAAATACAAGACATTCATAAGAAACTTTATAATATATAGACTTTTTAACTTGAACCATAAACAATTCTATCATCTTTTGCAACCTTACAAAGTACCTTATTATCCAAGTATAGCATACTAAAATCATGTACTTTCTATACAATGCATGTTTCTCTTTAGTACTTCTATACTTTTCAATGCTTTAGACAAATCTTTGTGGATTAGGCTCACTCGTCTTTATGGGTGGCTCGAGAGGACTTCCTATGAATTGGATGGTTTCTACTAGCAGGTGATTGGACTCCATGATCTCAATCCAATAAGCTGTGAAAGATGAACAGGAAGATTTCATTGATGTGCTGCTGCAAATAGAAAGGGATCGAACACTCTAAATTTGGTGCGATTCAGCTAAATAAAGATCATATTAAAGCAATCCTCATGGTGAGCGGCAAACAAGCTCCTTAGTCCTAAATGAAAAGTGATATCGATCATTGCTTTTGCAAATAAAGGTAAGAAATAATTACCCTTTGATTTTTTGAAAGTTTCGTTATCGCATATATTTGGAAAAGCAAGTTGAGAGAAAAGTGTGAAAGCTTTTAGAGGTCATGGATGCATTGTAGCTTGAATTATTTTAATTAGCCCCTATTCCTGGGAGTGTTACTGCAATATTGAGTGGCATGATGCTTGTGTTGCTAAGATCCTAGTGAAATCTTGGGCCCCAGTTGGGAATTGGTGCGTGACATAACCAGTGAAAACAAAAAAATGCTGGTTGGTTTATATGGATGAAGTGAAATGAAGCATGACATTTGAAATGAGGCCACTAAAGAGAACTCTTTATTAGGTAACTGTTGGGAGTGTCATCCACGTCTCATAGATTTATGTTTTGATTTTCTTTATTGAATGAAAAAGGATCTTTGACATTGCAATCTATGCAAAGTTCATCCTCATGAAACAACTTCATTTGCATTTTTTGCCTCGATTTCTTTTATCATTTAGTCATATAAAATTGAACAATGCTCTAACCACCGGAATTGACATCTCAACTCCGGATTTATAAGTTTCACCCAGAAGGTCCTATAGATCTTCGTGGATTTTAAGTTGTGCTTGTTATAGATTTTCAATAAATCACTTCTCATTAATTTAGGTTATATTTGATTGACAATATGTGATAGATAAGGATAAAATATATATATTCAAGGATATCATATTGATATCCTGGACTATATATATATATATATATCTTGAGGTAACATATCTAATAAGATATGTTATGATATATTATATTTATATTTAATTTATGGAATGAATAAAAGAATATATGAAACATATATTATTTTCAATGTTTAAAATAAAAATTATATCATATTTTAATATTTTCTATTTAAAAAATTAAAAATTCTCTAATATTTAATAATATTTAAGATTAAATTATTTAATTTTTATAAATTAATAAAAAGATTTATATTATGTTATTAAATATATAAAAATAATTTATAATTTATTTTGGATTCAATGGATTGGACAAAAATTATCTATATATTTGAGAGAATGTTCCAATGAAACTTTCGGGTCCGCTCCATGCACATGGAAATATATGTATGCCCCCGTATACATGAGAATGTATGCGACATGTTAGGCCTTGGAATGGGGAATTTATAGATATTAAATGTTATGTTTGCTTCCCGAAAAATACCAAGGAAAGAAAAAAAATGTAAAGGAAAATGATTTTTCATGTTTGATTGTCCTATGAAAAATATAAAAAAAATAAAATATAATTAAAAGTAATTAAAAATTTATATATTTTAAAATTATTTAATCTTTATATTGATGAGTTAAAATAAATAAAATGAGTTTGAAGTAACAAAAAAAATAATTTATCAAATTTTAATCTATTTTTTATTTTCCTACAATTTTTCTTTTATTATACTTTTTTTTTTTTTATATATTTTCTTTCTCTTACATTTTTTCTCCAATTTTATGGAATCAAACATAGCCTAAAAGTTCCGGTGGAGTTTGAAAAAATATTCTTTTATAAAGAAAATATATTTTTTTCTTGTTTTGCATCACTTCACAAGATTTGTGGGTAAAGAAAGAAGGAAAGAAAAAGACAAATCTGTGCTTGTCGTTGCGAAACGCGCGTGACATGTAATGCTATAGAATAAAAAAGGGGAAAAGATAATTGGAAGGCCTGCTAGGACAAAGTAGTGGTAGAAGTTGGAATTGGGGTTGAAGCCGATGATATATGTGTATCCTAAGTACATCCCACCCAAGATTCATAGAGCGAGCAAGCTCCAATGGCGCTCTATTCCCCATCAATCTGGCTTCATCTGCTTCTGCTACTTCTCCCTCTTATGTATCTCATAAAACGGAGAATAGAGTTGAAGGGGCAAAAGAAGCCGCTGCCGCCTGGCCCTACTAAGCTTCCCATTATAGGTAATTTGCATCAACTTGGTGCGTTGCCTCACTACTCTTGGTGGCAACTATCTAAGAAATATGGCCCCATCATGCTCCTTCAGCTCGGTGTCCCTACCGTCGTAGTCTCCTCTGCGGAAGCTGCAAGGGAATTCTTGAAAACTCATGATATTGATTGTTGCAGTCGACCTCCCTTAGTTGGACTTGGAAAATTCTCATACAATCACCGAGACATAGCTTTTGCGCCATACGGCGATTACTGGAGGGAAGTACGCAAGATCTGTGTTCTTGAGGTGTTTAGCACAAAAAGGGTGCAATCGTTTCAGTTCATCAGAGAAGAGGAGGTCACTTTGCTGATTGATTCAATTGCGCAATCATCTTCTTCTGGAAGTCCTATTGATCTTACCGAGAGGTTAATGTCTCTCACTGCAAATATAATTTGCAGGATTGCATTCGGAAAGAGTTTTCAAGCGAGTGAGTTTGGTGACGGAAGATTTCAAGAAGTGGTTCATGAAGCCATGGCTTTGTTGGGCGGGTTCACTGCAGCCGATTTCTTTCCGTACGTGGGTCGGATTGTGGATAGACTCACTGGTCTTCATGGAAGGCTTGAGAGGAGTTTCCTTGAAATGGACGGTTTCTACGAACGGGTGATTGAGGACCATCTCAACCCAGGAAGGGTGAAAGAGGAGCATGAAGACATCATCGACGTGCTGCTGAAAATAGAGAGGGAACGGTCTGAATCCGGTGCTGTACAGTTTACTAAAGATAGTGCAAAAGCAATCATCATGGTAAGCCACCAACCTACTCCTTTGATCCGTCTCATTTTTTTTCGTTTCTTTTTTGAGTTTGTTAAGTATCATGAATATGTATTATTGTTGTTTCAACTCTTAGCTATTTAAAGGATGAATGATAGATCAGGTCCCCATTTGGGAAGCTTAATATCACATTTCCTAAGCTCACACTTGGATAACTCAACACACTTTACATCGTTAAGTTTTAATGTAGTTATGGTCAGATCTCGTGTCATAAAATACTTGATAAGTTCTATTAATGATGAAATGGAAATGTGGAGGAGAGAGACGGGAGGCAGGAGCAGTTACGTAGAGTGCCTTGGAGCTATCTACAAAAGGGCCAATCGATTATCATTTAGTTTGACTTTGCGTCTTGGTTTCTTTGAACCAAGAATGGCATAATGCTTAGCTTGGTATACTTGGAACTAAAGTGTTCTTTTGCCTACTTTTAACATGTGCCTCAGGATTTATTCTTGGGTGGAGTGGACACTGGTGCAATCACCCTAACTTGGGCAATGACCGAGCTTGCTAGGAACCCAAGAATAATGAAAAAAGCCCAGGTTGAAGTTAGAAACTCCATTGGAAATAAAGGAAAAGTCACGGAGGGTGATGTCGATCAGCTTCACTACCTCAAGATGGTGGTCAAAGAAACTTTGAGACTGCATCCTCCCGCCCCACTTCTAGTTCCAAGAGAAACCATGTCACATTTTGAGATAAACGGGTACCACATTTACCCGAAAACCCAAGTCCACGTAAACGTTTGGGCAATTGGGCGAGACCCCAACCTCTGGAAGAACCCAGAGGAGTTTCTGCCCGAGAGGTTTATGGACAACTCTGTAGATTTTAGAGGACAACATTTTGAGCTACTGCCTTTCGGAGCGGGAAGAAGAATTTGCCCGGGTATGTATATGGCGATTGCAACAGTGGAGCTCGCACTTGCTAATCTTTTATATCGTTTCAATTGGAACTTGCCGAATGGGATGAGGGAGGCAGATATTAACATGGAAGAAGAAGCAGGTCTTACTGTCCGTAAGAAGTTTGCTCTTAACCTTGTGCCAATTCTCCATCACTGTTAACAATGCCGGTGATAAGAGGAATCGTTCTTGATATTCTCTGTATTTGTCCCACGAAAACTTTAAGTTGCTGATAAATTAATGAAAATAAGTGGAGTATGGAGATTAAACACCTGTCCTTTTTCCTGGGAAAATGACATAGGAAACGTGTAGGCTATGTTTGGTTGATTATGCTTTCTTCTCGTAAATGTTTTAAAGAAAAATCCGAGGGAAAAAAATAGGAAGAAAAGGTAAAATAAATTAGGTTTTTGAAATTAAAAATAAATTACTTTTGAATATTTTTTTTCCCAACATTTTTATCGTTTCTTCCATGAAAAATGTAACCAAAGAAAAAAAAAAGGAAATTTATTTCATGGAAAAAAATAATTTGAAATTTGATAGTGCTTATTTTGTTTTATTTTTTTCCTTTTCCATGGAAGGTTCAATTTCGTTTGGATTGTAAACAGCTTGCGCCAAAGAAATGAGAATAAAAATTGAGGAAAATTAGAAAAAGAAAAAGGGAAAAATTTTGTTGCCTTTCTTCTTATAAGCCATTATCATCATTTTAATAACTTACCATGCATAGCAACGCTTAGTTTAAGATAGTGTTAAGAAAAAAAAATCATTTACCTTTCATATTTGATTTACTCTAAAAAAAAATACAAAATAAATAAATATAGATAAAATTACTCAAATTTTTCTATATATTTTTAATCTTTACAAAGGTGAAAAAAATAAATAAAATTAGTTTGAAAAAGAATGTAAAAATAATTTTTAATTTTCATTTTCATTTTCATTTCTAATTACAAAGGTGTAGTTTCTCATGTGTTTTTTTATTTAAAAATAAAATAATCAGAGGTGTAAAATAAAAAGAAAGTGAAAACCTCTGTAATTTATGATAAAGTGAGATATTAAAATAAATATTAATCACCATGTAGATGATACAAATATAATTACCATTTTTATCAAGATATTAGTGAAGAAGTTAAAATTCTTGATGAATAACTCCACTTTACTCCATCACTTTCAATATGCAAAGATGGATTTTTGCAGTTTGGTAGATGCAGAGAGTGATACGATCAATGAGGAGGACCCTATCTCCCTTTGGTACTTACTAGTTTTTTTACGGGCATTCTTCCTCTTTTTTTCAATTATGTTCAATTTTTCTTTGTCATTCTTTTACCTCATTTTGTACATAATGCCAAATTCAGTATCAGGACAACCTTCTACAACCATTATAGCCTAATTTGTGTCACAACTTATCAAAAGTTGTTAAAGGTTTCTTTTCAACATAAAGTGGGAAAGGTTGGTTCTAAAGGTCATCTCTTCAGGAGGACTTTACTCATAGGTGAAGTGATTTTTTGTTTCTTAGTTATCATAGGGAAATAAGGACGAGATGTCTTGTGAAATTGATGCCAAAAAAGAAAAAATAAAAAATAAAGGATTGCGATTCTTATCAACATTGTCGTTTATGACTCTTATAATTTAATGTGTTTTCGTTATGATTTAAAAATAAAATTTTATTTTTAAAGGTAAGAAATTGCTTTTTTAAATTAATAACATTTTTGTTGGTAACAATTTTTAAAATTTAAAGTGGAATGAAGAATAGTTTGTAGAAAACAAATAAAAATTAAAATAAACGGAAAATTTGGAGAACTTAAAAAAATAATTAAAAAAAATAACACCATCTCTTTTTCTCATTTTATTTTCTCTTCACCAATCACTATATATATATATATATAAAATCTTCAAATATGATATCTTTTTTAATTATAATTATTTTTTCAAATTTCTTTCAACTTCTTTAAAAAAAAAATATTATTAGACAATGAGACCTCAAATAAAATGATATTTGATGCATACAATTTAATCATTTTTAGAAATAATTTTATTTAAAAATAATTTGAAACTCAAAAACTAAGGTAGGACTAATAATTTGAAACTTGAAGATAATTTGGAACTCAAGAACTAATCTAGTACTAGAAAGTTATGAAACTTAAAACTAATTCAAGTACCATTAGAAACTGATAGATCAAAATTCATTGTAAATGACTTTGTTAGTTTCTTCCTTACATATAAGTATATGTTGTGAATTTTTTCATTAAGTAAATAAACTCAAAATCAAATAAAACTCAATGCGTTAGATTTATTAAAGAATTTAGTAATTTTTAAAAATAATTTAAAACTCAAGTAATCAACCAATTAATACTATAAATTTATGGATAAAAAAATGACTCTATTTTGCACTTTTAAACTATACTTTCATAAAATTTTTATTAAACAAGTAGATTTGAATGCATTAGATTTATTAACAAGTTTATGAATTGAGAAAAATGATTTACAACTAAAAATATAATACACTTTATAATAAAAATCCATTTACAAGAATTAGTCTAGAATAATTTTATTATTGTTTCTTTACATATGATTATATTTTTATAAATTTTATTGCTGACAAATAAATTTCAGATCAAACAAGACTTAATATATTAAATTTATTATGACATTTAATAATTCTTAAGAATGATTTGAAACTTAAAAATATATTTAATCACTATAAAATATAATAGACCAAATATGATATATAATACATCATAATTTTATTGTTTATTTTAAATTTTCTCACTCGACAACTCAATTTTGAATTAAGTGAAACCAAATCAAGTGAGACTTAATAATACATATTCTAATTTTAAAAAATAATTTGAAAATTTAAAAATTAATTCTTCAAAATATGTTACTAAATTTATCTATGTTATGATTTTTTTTTTCAAATTAAAATAAATTGAACTTTAAAAAAAATAATTGTATTATACAAAGATATTAATATCCATATCTTTATAATTAACTACAAAAATATATAATATCATTTTTTATGAAAAAAAAAATACAATTTATGATTTCATTATGATATTAGTATTCATATTTTACTAAAAGCTATATATTTTTAAAACATCATATTTGTTATAGCGGTAATATCATTTACATATATATATATATATATATATATATATATATATATATATATATATATATATAATTTATAATTTATAATTTATAATTTCACTATAATATTCATATTCATATTTTACTAAAAACTATATATTTTTAAATTTAGTTAGAATAACAAATTAATTTTTATTTTTAATAAGACTTAAATTAAATATAGTTTAAATCATATAAATTGGTTTACAACATTTTTAAAATCAAAATAAAAATTTGTTTTTAAGAACAATTTATTCAAACCTGTTTTTTTTCCCCTTATATATATATATATATATATATATATATATATATATATGTATATAGAATGCACTTCAAAATTAATTGTAAAACATTTTTGCTTTTAGAAAACATTAAAAGTTTACTTTTCATTCTTTAACTTAAACATAATTTTTAAAAACAAATATAACAAAATATCGTCAAACCGTCCAAAAATTCTTATGTTGTCTTTGCTCCCACTACCAGCATGAAGGCTATGTGGGGTTTTCTTTTGAAATCAAGAAAATCATGTTTACACTTATATGCCAAGAAAAATAAGTCAATTAGAATTTAATAAAACATAATACTTAATAATGATTTAAAGTAATTTTATGTTTAAATTATTAAGTTATATTAAGTCATTAAGTTTTTTTGTCAAAATTAATTTTAATTTTAAATTATAATACTAAATATACTTAATAACCTAAATTTAATCATTATATTATATTAATTTCTTAAATTATTAAGTTGATTTATTAAATATTTTTTAAATTTCATAAAGATTCTATGAATGTGTATATATATACTGGATAAATTGTTTTCTAATTTAAAAAATGTATTTGGAACATTTCTAATTTAAAAAAAAAAGACAATCATGATACAAAGCTGAGTTTGGTTGCACAAAATCCGAATCCAAATATGGGAACTCCAATTCTGGGCAACCAAAAGCAGCCAAAGAGGTTTCGACTTTTACCTTAGGGTGAAGTTAAGGTGCATCCCAAGCAAACCTAGGCCTCTTTCGAGGACGCCGATCCATGTGAGTATGAGGAAACTCAGTCACACATTCCATCTCCATTGGTCGCAATCGGATCGAACCCTAACCCTAACCTTAACCCTAGTTCTTTCAAAGAGATCGGACACGTTGACGACCATGGTTAGATGCAGGCAAACCGTGGTTGAGTCAACTTTTTTTATATTTTCAAAATGGAATATATGGCACCCAAGGTTAGATGCTCCACAAGGGGCAACTTTGTGACCCTGTCATCCATAGGTTTACACAACGCATAGATGTTGTGCCACGTATCTAATGGGCTCTGTTATGGGGCCCTTGGCCCGTTTTGATTGATTTTTAATCGTATGTTTTACCTCATGGATTTTACAAGATGCTACTTCGACCCGTCTCTAGGCGCAAGCCTGACCCACATGAGAAAATGTCTTTTATGTTACAGATTTTGATCCACTCTGTGCTATGTTTGGTTTCATAAAATTTGAAGGAAAATGCAAAGGAAAAAATATATAAAAGAAAAGTAGAAAGAAATAAAAAATAGAGGAAAATAAAAAAAATAGATTAAAAGTTGATAAATTATTTTTTTTGTTACTTCAAACTCATTTTATTTATTTTAACTCATTAATATAAAAATTAAATAATTTAAAAATACATAAGTTTTTAATTAGTTTAAATTATATTTGATTTTCTTTGATATTTTTTATAGGACAATCAAATATGAAAAAATCATTTTTCTTTACATTTTTTTTTTCTTTCCTTAGTATTTTCCGGGAACCAAACATAACCCTAAAAATAAAAATATCAAATTTTATTAATTTGTGGGCTTAATGCCTACATTTGTATAACGTCGGTGTCAAGGCAGTTTTGAATCTGTTACAAGTTTTTTAAAATAAAATTTTAAACTAATTTAAAATTTTTTACTCTTTAAAATTCAGAATTTGCCACAAAATTATTTTTTTTCAAGAAAAAGAAATTCCAAATTTAGATTACTTTTAAAAATATTCATCAAACTGGTCCTTCATTAACATATATTTTATTATTTAAAAATTTTTTTTTATGTTAAAACTATAATCATTGACCTTGGTTTTAAGTTTAAGGTTAAACCATAGTCATTAATTATGGTTATAAAAATTATAGTTTACTACGACCTTAATTCTAAAGCTAACACTATTTTTGTGAATATTTTCAAAACAAATCTACACTTAGATTTTTTTCAAAAGGATTTACTTTTATTACTCGCTCTCTAATATCTTTTTATCAAGTGAATCCACTTTGCTCAAAATAGTCCCACCTTATTGTGTATATAATTGGACCTATAACTATGTTGTCTTGTAATGTATGACAATTATTAACTTTTTGTCCTCTCATTACCCTTCAATATTCTCCCAAGTCCACTTCTACCTTTGTATATGCACCTTTTTAGAATGAAAAGTATCAAAAGAAATCAATTCTTTTTCAACATTGGAATATATTGTACATCAATTAGTATCCTCCAAAATATCATTAAGAATCTTAATTTGAATTGTGCATATCCTAACAATCTTGTAAGTTGTAGTATTTCTCATAATAATTTTCCTGCCATCAAATTGATGGGTATTCACTCAAAGTTAAATGATAAGATTACCCTAAATCAAGTATTCATTCATTATTTGAGTCACTTACAAAAACTACAAAGGGATATAACATTAAATTTCCTTGGCTGCTACAATATCATAAAAGAACAATTTTCTCTTTTGCCTTTCTTTTACATTCTAGACCATTCCTCTCATTACGTTCTTTCTTGTTGTAATTGAAATGCTTGGTTTTTCCTTGAAGTTTGATATAGATCTCAACCTATCTTGCTTAAGGTTTTTTTTTTTTTTTTTTCCTATTTACCATCTAGCCAATTAATATTTTTGTGAGGTCTTTTTTTCTTTTTTTCTATTCTTAGACATTCAATTCTTGAACTCCCTTATATTTAATTATATCCCCATCTCCTTTATGAAATGATTATTTCTATCAGATATTACAGTATTCACAAGGTTCTTATAAAAACTTGGAAGTTAACACATCAAAATTATTACTTATCTTTATCAATAATTTTGACATAATATTTCTTATGTCTATCATGGTTCTATCAAACTCATCAAAGTAGTCTTTAACGGATATATTTTCTTTCATTTAGATGGAAAATAATTACCTATTTAAATACAAGACATTCATAAGAAACTTTATAATATATAGACTTTTTAACTTGAACCATAAACAATTGTATCATCTTTTGCAACCTTACAAAGTACCTTATCATCCAAGTATAGCATACTAAAATCATGTACTTTCTATACCATGCATGTTTCTCTTTAGAACTTCTATACTTTTCAATGCTTTAGACAATCTTTGTAGATTAGGCTCACTCGTCTTTATGGGTGGCTCAAGAGGACTTCCTATGGATTGGATGGTTTCTACTAGCAGGTCATTGGACTCCATGATCTCAATTCAATAAGCTGTGAAAGATGAACAGGAAAATTTCATCGATGTGCTGCTGCAAACAAAAAGGGATCGAACACCCTAAATTTGGTGCGGTTCAGCTAAATAAAGATCATATTAAAGCAATCCTCATGGTGAGCCGCAAACAAGCTCCTTAGTCCTAAATGAAAAGTGATATCGATCATTGCTTTTGCAAATAAAGGTAAGAAATAGTTACCCTTTGATTTTTTGAAAGTTGTCTTATTGCATATATATGGAAAAGCAAGTTGAGAGAAAAATGTGAAAGCTTTTAGAGGTCATGGATGCATTGTAGCTTGAATTATTTTAATTAGGGGCCCATTAGCCCCTATTCCTGGGAGTGTTACTGCAATATTGAGTGGCATGATGCTTGTGTTGCCAAGATTCTAGTGAAATCTTGGGCCCCAGTTGGCTTTGGTGCGTGACATAACCACTGAAAACAACAAAATGCTGGTTGGTTTATATGGATGAAGTAAAATGAAGCACGACATTTGAAATGGGGCAACTAAAAGAGAACCCGTTATTAGGTAAGTGTTGGGAGTGTCGTCCACGTCTCATAGATTTATGTTTTCGTTTTCCTTATTGAATGAAAAAGGACCTGAGATTTGACATTGCAATCTATGCAAAGTTCATCCTCATGAAACAACTTCATTTGCATTTTTTGCCTCAATTTCTTTATCACCTGGTCATATAAAATTCAACAATGCTCTAGCCACCGGAATTGACATCTCGACTCCGGATTTATAAGTTTCACCCAGGAATTCCTATAGATCTTCATGGATGTTAAGTTGTGCTTGTTATAGATTTTCAATAAATTACTTCTCATTAATTTAGGTTATATTTGATTGACAAGATTGAATAAATAAGGAGAAAATATGTATATCTAAGGATATCGATATCCTGAAATATATCGAATGTTATATATATATTATTTTTAGTGTTTGAAATAAAAATTATACCACATTTTAATATTTTTTATTTAAAAAATTAAAAAGTTTCTAATATTTAATAATATTCATGGTTAAAATATTTAAGTTTTATAAATTAATAAAAAAATTTATATTATGTTATTAAATATATAAAAATAATTTATAATTTACTTTGGATTCAATGGATCCGAGATGAACAAAATTATCTATTTATTTGAGAGGATGTTCCAATGAAACTTTCGGGTTAATACAAGGTATATCAAGTGAGAAAAAAGGGAAAAAAACAAAATAGGGTTTGAAAACAATTGGGAAAGATTTTTTAAAATTGGAAACTTCTTATTAAAATATTTGTTTTAAAAAAAATAAAAAATGAAAGCCATGCACATGGAAATGTATGTATGTGCCCTCGTATACATGAGAATGTATGCGCATGTTACGCCTTGGAATGGGGACATTTATAGACATTAAAAGTTTTAGTGGAGTTTGAAAAAATATTCTTTTATAAAGAAAATATATTTTTTTCCTGTTTTGTATCACTTCACAAAATTTGTGGGTAAAGAAAGAAAGAAAGAAAAGACAAATCTGTGCTTATCGTTGCGAAACGCGCGACATGTAATGCTATAGAATAAAAAAGGGGAAAAGATAATTGGAACGCCTGCTAGGACAAAATAGTGGTAGAAGTTGGAATTGGGGTTGAAGCCGATGATATATGTGTATCCTAAGTACATCCCACCCAAGATTCATAGAGCGAGCAAGCTCCAATGGCGCTCTATTCCCCATCAATCTGGCTTCATCTGCTTCTGCTACTTCTCCCTCTTATGTATCTCATAAAACGGAGAATAGAGTTGAAGGGGCAAAAGAAGCCGCTGCCGCCTGGCCCTACTAAGCTTCCCATTATAGGTAATTTGCACCAACTTGGTGCGTTGCCTCACTACTCTTGGTGGCAACTATCTAAGAAATATGGCTCCATCATGCTCCTTCAGCTCGGTGTCCCTACCGTCGTAGTCTCCTCTGCGGAAGCTGCAAGGGAATTCTTGAAAACTCATGATATTGATTGTTGCAGTCGACCTCCCTTAGTTGGACTTGGAAAATTCTCATACAATCACCGAGACATAGCTTTTGCGCCATACGGCGATTACTGGAGGGAAGTACGCAAGATCTGTGTTCTTGAGGTGTTTAGCACAAAAAGGGTGCAGTCGTTTCAGTTCATCAGAGAAGAGGAGGTCGCTTTGCTGATTGATTCAATTGTGCAATCGTCTTCTTCTGGAAGTCCTATTGATCTTACCGAGAGGCTAATGTCTCTCACAGCAAATATAATTTGTAGGCTTGCATTCGGACAGAGTTTTCAAGCGAGTGAGTTTGGTGACGGAAGATTTCAAGAAGTGGTTCATGAAGCCATGGCTTTGTTGGGCGGGCTCACTGCAGCCGATTTCTTTCCGTACGTGGGTCGGATTGTGGATAGACTCACTGGTCTTCATGGAAGGCTTGAGAGGAGTTTCCATGAAATGGACGGCTTCTACCAACAGGTGATCGAAGATCATCTCAACCCAGGAAGGGTGAAAGAGGAGCATGAAGACATCATCGACGTGCTGCTGAGAATAGAGAGGGAACAATCTGAATCCAGTGCCCTACAGTTCACTAAAGATAACGCGAAAGCAGTCCTTATGGTAAGTCACCAACCTACTCCTTTTTCCCGTCTTATTTTTAATATATTCACATTTAAATATTATATATATATATATAATTTTTAAATATTATTTTTAATTTTAATAATATGTAATAATATATTTATAATGTTACCCGTTACATGGTTTAACTACTGGTTTGACCAGTAAATTATGAACCAATATTTTTTCTATTTAAAGACTTGGTTTGATTATGAAGGCATTGGAAGAGAGAGAGAAAGGGAC
Organism: Vitis riparia; assembly: GCF_004353265.1. NCBI lineage: Eukaryota > Viridiplantae > Streptophyta > Magnoliopsida > Vitales > Vitaceae > Vitis > Vitis riparia. The sequence goes on along the minus strand of NC_048431.1, from coordinate 7,152,729 downwards.
GGGGGGTGGGGAGGAAGGCGCAAAATTACGTAGAGTGCCTTGGAGCTATCTACAAAAGGGCCAATCGATTATCATTTAATTTGACTTTGCGTCTTGGGTTCTTTGAGCCAAGAATGGCATAATGCTTAGCTTGGTATACTTGGAACTAAAGCGTTCTTTTGCTTACTTTTAACATGTGCCTCAGGATTTATTCTTGGCTGGAGTGGACACTGGTGCAATCACCGTAACTTGGGCAATGACCAAGCTTGCTAGGAACCCAAGAATAATGAAAAAAGCCCAGGCTGAAGTTAGAAGCTCCATTGGAAATAAAGGAAAAGTCACGGAGAGTGAAGTTGATCAGCTTCACTACCTCAAGATGGTGGTCAAAGAAACTTTGAGACTGCATCCTCCCGCCCCACTTCTACTTCCAAGAGAAACCATGTCACATTTTGAGATAAACGGGTACCACATTTACCCGAAAACCCAAGTCCACGTAAAAATTTGGGCAATTGGGCGAGACCCCAACCTCTGGAAGAACCCAGAGGAGTTTTTGCCCGAGAGGTTTATGGACAACTCTGTAGATTTTAGAGGACAACATTTTGAGCTACTGCCTTTCGGAGCGGGAAGAAGAATTTGCCCGGGTATGTATATGGCGATTGCAACAGTGGAGCTCGCACTTGCTAATCTTTTATATCGTTTCAATTGGAACTTGCCGAACGGGATGAGACAGGCAGATATAAACATGGAAGAAGCAGCAGGTCTTACTGTCCGTAAGAAGTTTGCTCTTAACCTTGTGCCAATTCTCCATCACTGTTAACAAGAAAAGAAAAGTAGAAAAATAAAAGAAGTTTAAATTTATTTATTTTTACATACTTATTTAATTTATTTCTCCCCTTTTCTCTCCCATATAAAAGAATAAAAATATTAAAATATTTGCACTATCTGTGGCCAAATTGAAATTGATGAAAATCGTTGCAGATAGGAAAAGGACCCGGTAGAAAGAAAAGGAGATGTCATGTGGTGCAGTGCTGCAATAGGAGAAGGCAAGAAAATAGGAGCCATGACTTAAACCGACCGGTCAACTTAGAATGGCAGAGGGATTTTTGATAAGAGTATCGTAATTTTAAAAAATAATTCTTAAATTATCATAATGAAAAAGATAATTTTAAATCTATATTTTTTAAAAAAGCACGATTTAAAAAAAAAAAATAAATTAAGCAATTGAAGATTATCTTTTCAAGAGATAATTTAAAAAATAAAAAAATAAAATTTAATATATATTATAATACAATTAATTATTTATATGTTATAAAAAATTAATATAATTTAATATAAAAATATATTATAAATCCATTTTACAATCATGTGACTCACTTAGATGCCCTAATGAACCAATCGAGAACAAAGAGACAAAAGAGAGGATGATTTTACGTGGGAGAAAAGTTCAAACCTCATAAATAAGCTTTGCACAATCCAGGGAAAAAAAAAACATTGCTTCTAACAGGAATAAACACAAATATATGAATTGCATCAGTAGACTGCTCCTGAATGCTTCTTCTCAGAGAGTGGTTAATGGAAACAGTCACACTAGGAACTGACGGGCGTCCACATCCACATAAAACCTTAAAGATCAGGGAAGAGCTTTCTTCCATTCATCAAGATCCGACAATTTGCCGGTGAGAGCAATGGAGCTATCCTCCTTCCTGTTTCCAAGATTCAAAACAAAGACTGATCACCAAAGACCTTATGCATTGCCTTCAATGATTCCTCTATTACCGCCTTCCCATCTCTCCTTGAATCCTTTGCCTCAACACAACTCCCTCCAACATTAACCATAATCCTCCCATCCTTCCTCAACCTCTTCCTCAACTTCTCCCAAGTCCCTGGATCCTGAAGCTCCGGTATCAAACTACCCTTACAAAACAAATCAACCAAAATCCCCGAAAACCCATTCCTAACACTTGCATTCAACGTATTACCAATGTAGATGAAAAGCCTATTTGGGTGCTCTTTTTCAAGCTTGGAAAGGCCAAAATACTCTCTTCTCACTTTTGTGCTGCACTTGGGTTTTTTTTTTCACTTTTGCGTAGAAATAGTCTCTCGAAGAGACGATATCTTGTTTTTTTTTTTTGGTCTGCGTAGAAATAGTCGAATTTCTTGTTTTTTTTTTTTTTTTTTTGAGAATTTTATATATATATATATATATATATATTTTTTTTTGGAAATCGTCTCTTTAAGAGATGATTTCTCATTTGTTTTAATTTTTTTATTTTTATTTTTAGAAATCGTCTTTTTAAAAGATGATATCTTACTGTTTTAAAAGACCATTTCTCAAGAGACGATTTATTTATTTTTTAAGATCGCCTCTTTAAAAAACGATTTTTCATATAAAAAAGAAATTTTAGAAATCGTGTTTTAAAAAGACAATTTTTTTATAATTTTTTTAAAAGTTCATAAATTGTTTTTGGAGAGATGATTTTTCACTTATAATTTATTTTCTCTTTTCTATTTGGAAAAAATTACGGTAAATTTGGAATTATTTTTTCTACTACGGTAATTAGGAATTATTTTTTAAAATTGCCATACTTTTATCAAAAATCCCATTTAGTGGTTGGGTATCTATGTTGCGAGTTACAATTTACAAGTAATTAAATAAATTAAATATAGTTGATAAAATAACTTAAAATAAAAAATAATTTTAAATAATAAATAAAATAATTAATTATTATTAAGTTTACATCTTTATTTTACTTTTTTTTATTATGATTTATCTTAATTATCTTTATGATTTTTTTCGTTACTCCACATTCTTTATTATTATTTAACTTGCTTTACCCTAATTATAATTTATGAGGATAAGTATGTCAATTTAATGATTTAGAATAAATTTTAAAATAATTTTATAAAACAATCTTAATATTCAAAGTAAAAATTAAATAATAAATTTTAATTTAACAATTTAAATATAATTTAATTTAAGTTTCATCAAAAACTCTTTTTAGAGTAAAACTAGTTAACGTGAGGAAGTATAAAAGATACTCGTCATATGTTAAAGGTGATTATTGTTTATTTATTTATTTATTTATTATTATTTAAAATTAAATTATATTTATCACTTTTTAGTTATCATAGGATGTGACTTATTGCTTTTTATTAATTATTTTAGATTAATGGATTTATTACTTTTGTTTAATTGTTAAATTAACTTTGGTCTTTGAAATTTGAATTTATGGATTATTATTTATGTTAAATTAGAAACTAACACATATATTTTATGATTTTGAGTTATTTAGGGTTTTTTGGGTATATGTTGTCAAAAATAGTTTTGTGTTCTTGAGAACACATTTGATAATTAAAAAATTGTTTTTTATTTTATTTTATTTTTTATTGTGTTTTTAAATAACATTTTTTAATTATTTTTAATTTTTTTGAGGAAAATTTTAAAAAATAATTATATAAATATGTAGAATGATTAAAAATAAAACACTAAATATAAAAATTATTTTTAAAATATATTTAAAAATATTAAAAATAGGTTTAAAATATTTTAGATATTTAAACAAGTTTTTACTTTATAAAACATCAAAGAACAGTTGTTAAAAACTGTTTTCTAAAACAGTTTTTAAAAATAATTATCAGAGTTTTAACATTTTTTTTATAATATGATTTATATGATATAAATTTTAAAATAATTACTTTCTTGATATGATGCGAAAACCTATAAGAACCCATAGAGACCCGAGTTGCCCATGGACTTGATGTTGGGTTGGTAGAGACGGGTCCAATGTTCAAACTGGAGTCCTACCCATCTCATTAGGAAAGAATTAGAACAAAACTTATCGTTAAAGCAATATCCAAATGGAGCATCAACTTGTACAACATAATTTTGTTGGCTTTCTTCTTCTAGATTTTTTCTCAGCTTATATGATATAGGAAATGTATTCAAAACACCAAGAAAAACAATTGTTATCTAGAAATCTCATTGACTTATCTTACTTCCATTTAGACAAAACCAAACACAGCTGTATATACCTAATCTAGCTATCTCCATGTCTCTTAAACAACTAGGTCCATTGTAGGAGAAGAAGAGCAAACACCATCTCATTTCTGTTTATAATTTAGAGATGAAGGCCAAAATCTACCGCACTTGAATAGCTGGCATTCAGGTGGACAAGAACTACAACACTTTTCTCAATTACATGTATGCTCTATCTTCCAGTCTTACTCTATTGTCTGGATTTGCATTACCTGCCTTGATTAATTGCCTCCTATTTATTCTAGTGATCAAGAAACAGGTTTTGGCGTATGTGGAGACAATATACAACTGCCCCACCTCCTATGAGAGGTGGGTGAATATGTTGTTTATCATTAGACTATGTAGAAAGATAATTTTTTTGTTTCCAAGCATATGCATATGAGGCCCATTAGGTCCCTTTTGCCTCTACATCACTTATTTCGTAATTGATTTTTGAATCATTTCCCTTTTTTTCTTTTGGCCTGTGTTTCCTAGCGGAAAACACTTGTTTCTACTTAGTAGGTTCTGTTTCTATTTGTTTAGTAGTTTACATATAGTTTCTCATTGCTTCCTTGGACATGATCACCAAGTATGTGTTCAAATTGCATAGAATTTTTCACTTTGTGAAATATTTGCCAATAACATTTTATGGAAGATTTTCTATTTATTTATTTATTTATTATCATCACCATTTATTCATTTATTTTAATTTTCTTGGAGCCTGCCTTCTTGATCATCATCTGAATTTTTCAGAGATGCATCATAGATATCTTGGAGCAGTAGCACTTGGTGTTAAATTTATTTATGGTCTTGTCATTTTGTTGATCTCCAGTGTCAAACTTTCTCTTCTTCCAGAATTTTGTTGTCACTTCAAACAATGAATACGATTCATTTATACATTAATCAATTGAAGGGATTTGGATCCTTTCCTGTTAAATATCTACTTGTGTATATGAGTTTTGATTCCAGGATCAGTTTCAGCCTTGTCAAGAGCAAAAGTAAAAGCTGAAGCTGAAGATATCATGTTGTTCCTTTCATCTTTTGCTTTGACTATAAATACTGGAAGGGCTTAAAATAATAGACTTGAATTCCAAAGTTACCAATAATCCCCTGAACTGTGAAACCGTTTTCGATGAGATTCGCTGAATGATCAAATTCCACCAGGTGATCATCACCACGAGTCATACGTAGAAACACAAATGAAAAGGCAGAATGATCCATTTCCGTTTCTTTTTGTCTTGTTTGAAGGAAACATTGATGAGTCCCTTACTTCGCAGACTGAACCTTGGTGTTGTCTGAAGATCAGATCAGCGGGACACCGAACTGAAAGAGGAAAGGGCATGGTGGTGAGAAACCTCAAGAATGCCTTCTAGCATTAGAGTGATGGCTCATCCTGCACACACCAAAAACCATTTGTGAGTGCATCTCAGGCTGGTGAGAAATGGCAAGTGCCTACCTTGCAATTGATGCTCACAAGTGCTCGCTTACTACTTTTTGCCAGTGGTTCAGCAAAACAGCTCATCAAAGTCTTTTGCATTTTCTATTTTCAATTAACGTTGAAAGTATTGGCAATTAATTGTGTGTGTGTAAATGTGTTCGGATATTGGTTTTCCTCTTGAAAATATTTTAATTGATAAATAGGAAAAGGCATTGAAAAAAATAAATAAATAAAAATAAAGATCTATAGTAGTGAATAAATCATGTCCACATAAATTAGCTATAGTAGGGGCCAAGAAAAGTGCATCCATATGAGCCTTATGGTAGCAGCCAAGAGAAAACTGCAACCCTGTATAGCCTATTAATAATTTTTAGCTTCTTCTACTGGCAGTTTTATAAGTGGCTACAGCCATAGGATTTGTCTGCACCCTCCATGGTCTATGACTAAGCTTTGCTCTATTTTATCCCTATCTAAATTTTATATGGTCACAATTTTTTGTTAATTTTAGCTGCAGGATAGGACCGCAACTATAAAAGTATCTTTTTGCAGTGTATCTAAAACCCACCTAAGATTAATAGAGCTAGCAAGTTCCTATGGCACTCTATTCCCCATCGATGTGGCTTCATCTGCTTCTGCTGCTTCTCCCTCTTATGTATCTCATAAAACGGAGAATAGAGTTGAAGGGGCAAAAGAAGCGGCTGCCGCCTAGCCCTACTAAGCTTCCCATTATAGGTAATTTGCACCAACTTGGTGCGTTGCCTCACTACTCTTTCTGGCAACTATCTAAGAAATATGGCTCCATCATGCTCCTTCAGCTCGGTGTCCCTACCGTCGTAGTCTCCTCTGCGGAAGCTGCAAGGGAATTCTTGAAAACTCATGATATTGATTGTTGCAGTCGACCTCCCTTAGTTGGACTCGGAAAATTCTCATACAATCACCGAGACATAGCTTTGGCGCCATACGGCGATTACTGGAGGGAGGTACGCAAGATCTGTGTTCTTGAGGTGTTTAGCACAAAAAGGGTGCAGTCGTTTCAGTTCATCAGAGAAGAGGAGGTCGCTTTGCTGATTGATTCAATTGCGCAATCATCTTCTTCTGGAAGTCCTATTGATCTTACCGAGAGGTTAATGTCTCTCACTGCAAATATAATTTGCAGGATTGCATTCGGAAAGAGTTTTCAAGTGAGTGAGTTTGGTGACGGAAGATTTCAAGAAGTGGTTCATGAAGCCGTGGCTTTGTTGGGCGGGTTCACTGCAGCCGATTTCTTTCCGTACGTGGGTCGGATTGTGGATAGACTTACTGGTCTTCATGGAAGGCTTGAGAGGAGTTTCCTTGAAATGGACGGTTTCTATGAACGGGTGATTGAGGACCATCTCAACCCAGGAAGGGTGAAAGAGGAGCATGAAGACATCATCGACGTGCTGCTGAAAATAGAGAGGGAACGGTCTGAATCCGGTGCTGTACAGTTTACTAAAGATAGTGCAAAAGCAATCATCATGGTAAGCTACCAACCTACTCCTTTGATCCGTCTCATTTTTTTTCGTTTCTTTTTTGAGTTTGTTAAGTATCATGAATATGTATTATTGTTGTTTCAACTCTTAGCTATTTAAAGGATGAATGATAGATCAGGTCCCCATGGAAACTAGTAAGTACCCTAAGCTCACACTTGGATAACTCAACACAGTGTACATCGTTAAGTTTTAATGTAGTTATGGTCAGATCTCGTGTCATAAAATACTTGATAAGTTCTATTAATGATGTAAATGGAAATGTGGAGGAGAGAGACGGGAGGCAGGAGCAGTTACGTAGAGTGCCTTGGAGCTATCTACAAAAGGGCCAATCGATTATCATTTAATTTGACTTTGCGTCTTGGTTTCTTTGAGCCAAGAATGGCATAATGCTTAGCTTGGTATACTTGGAACTAAAGTGTTCTTTTGCCTACTTTTAACATGTACCTCAGGATTTATTCTTGGGTGGAGTGGACACTGGTGCAATCACCCTAACTTGGGCAATGACCGAGCTTGCTAGGAACCCAAGAATAATGAAAAAAGCCCAGGTTGAAGTTAGAAACTCCATTGGAAATAAAGGAAAAGTCACGGAGGGTGATGTCGATCAGCTTCACTACCTCAAGATGGTGGTCAAAGAAACTTTGAGACTGCATCCTCCCGCCCCACTTCTAGTTCCAAGAGAAACCATGTCACATTTTGAGATAAACGGGTACCACATTTACCCGAAAACCCAAGTCCAAGTAAACGTTTGGGCAATTGGGCGAGACCCCAACCTCTGGAAGAACCCAGAGGAGTTTCTGCCCGAGAGGTTTATGGACAACTCTGTAGATTTTAGAGGACAACATTTTGAGCTACTGCCTTTCGGAGCGGGTAGAAGAATTTGCCCGGGTATGTATATGGCGATTGCAACAGTGGAGCTCGCACTTGCTAATCTTTTGTATCGTTTCAATTGGAAGTTGCCGAATGGGATGAGGGAGGCAGATATTAGCATGGAAGAAGCAGCAGGTCTTGCTGTCCGTAAGAAGTTTGCTCTCAACCTTGTGCCAATTCTCCATCACTGTTAACAATACCGGTGATAAGAGGAATCGTTCTTGATATTCTCTGTATTTGTCCCACGAAAACTTTAAGTTGCTGATAAATTAATGAAAATAAGTGGAGTAGGGAGATTAAACACCTGTCCTTTTTCCTGGGAAAATGACATAGGAAACGTGTAGGCTATGTTTGGTTGATTATGCTTTGTTCTCGTAAATGTTTTAAAGAAAAATCCGAGGGAAAAAAAAAAAAGGAAGAAAAGGTAAAATAAATTAGGTTTTTGAAATTAAAAATAAATTACTTTTGAATATTTTTTTCCCAACATTTTTATCGTTTCTTCCATAAAAAATGTAAAAAAAAAAAAAAGGAAATTTATTTGAAATTTGATAGTGCTTCTTATTTTATTTTATTTTTTTCCTTTTCCATGGAAGCTTCAATTTCGTTTGGATTGTAAACAGCTTGCGCCAAAGAAATGAGAATAAAAATTGAGGAAAATTAGAAAAAGAAAAAGGGAAAAATTTTGTTGCCTTTCTTCTTATAAGCCATTATCATCATTTTAATAATTTTCCATGCATAGCAACGCTTAGTTTAAGATAGTGTTAAGAAAAAAATCATTTACCTTTCATATTTGATTCACTCTAAAAAAAATACAAAAAAATAAATATAGATAAAATTACTTAAAAATTTTACATATTTTTAATCTTTACAAAGGTGAAAAAAATAAATAAAATTAGTTTGAAAAAATATGTAAAAATAATTTTTCATCTTCAATTTCATTTCTAATTAAAAGGTGTAGTTTCTCATGTCTTTTTTTTATTTAAAAATAAAATAATAAGGGGTGTAAAATAAAAAGAAAGTGAAAACCTCTGTAATTTATGATAAAGTGAGATATTAAAATAAATATTAACCACCATGTAGATGATACAATTATAATTACCATTTTTATCAAGATGTTACTGAAGAAGTTAAAATTCTTCATGAATAACTTGGCTTTACTCCATCACTTTCTATATGCAAAGAGGGATTTTTGCGGATTGGTTGATGTGGCGAGTGATAGAATCGATGAGGAGGACCCCATTTCGCTTTGGTACTTACTAGTTTTTTTACGGGCATTCTTCCTCTTTTTTTCAATTATGTTCAATCTTTCTTTGTCATTCTTTTAGATCCTTTTGTACATAATGCCAGATTCATCAGGACAACCTTCTACAACTTATCAAAAGTTGTTGAAGATTTCTTTTCAACATTAAGTGGGAAAGGTTGGTTCTGAAGGTCATCTCTTGAGGAGGACTTTACTCGTAGGTGAAGTGATTTTTTTGTTTCTTAGTCAACATAGGGAAATAAAGACGAGATGTCTTGTGAAATTGATGCCCAAAAAGAAAAAATAAAAAAATAAAAAATAAAGGATTGCAATTCTTATCAACACTGTCTTTTATGACTCATTAATGTGTTTTCATTATGATTTTAAAATAATTTTTTATTTTTAAAGGTAAAAAATTGCTGTTTTAAATTAATAACATTTTCGTTGGTTGTTACTTGGAACAATTTTTAAAAATTAAAGTGGAATGAAGAATAGTTTGTAAAAACAAATAAAAATTATTTTAATAGTTTTTTTAAAAATAAATGGAAAATTTGGAGAACTTAAAAAAATAACACGATATCTTTTTCTCATTTTATTTTCTCTTCACCAATCACTATATATATATATATATATATATATATATATATATATACATAATCTTCAAATATGATATATTTTTTAATTATAATTATTTTTTCCAATTTCTTTCAACTTCTTTAAAAAAAAATTATTAGACAATGAGACCTCAAATAAAATGATATTTGATGCATACAATTTAATCATTTTAGAAATAATTTTATTTAAAAATAATTTGAAACTCAAAAACTAAGCTAGAACTAATAATTTGAAACTTGAAGATAATTTGGAACTCAAGAACTAATCTAGTTACTACTAGAAAGTTATGAAACTTAAAACTAATTCAAGTACCATTAGAAATTGATAGATCAAAATTCATTGTAAATGACTTTGTTAGTTTCTTCCTTACATATAAGTATATGTTGTGAATTTTTTCATTAGGTAAATAAACTCAAAATCAAATAAAATTCAATGCGTTAGATTTATTAAAGAATTTAGTAATTTTTAAAAATAATTTAAAACTCAAATAATCAACCAATTAATACTATAAATTTATGGATAAAAAAATGACTCTATTTTGCACTTTTAAACTATACTTTCATAAATTTTTTTATTAAACAAGTAGATTTGAATGCATTGGATTTATTAACAAGTTTATGAATTGAGAAAAATGATTTACAACTAAAAATATAATACACTTTATAATAAAAATCCATTTACAAGAATTGGTCTAGAATAATTTTATTATTGTTTCTTTACACATAATTATATTTTTATAAATTTTATTACTGACAAATAAATTTCAGATCAAACAAGACTTAATATATTAACTTTATTATGACATTTAATCATTCTTAAAAATGATTTGAAACTTAAAAATATATTTAATCACTATAAAAAATAATAGACCAAATATGATATATAATACATCATAATTTTATTGTTTATTTTAAATTTTCTTACTCAACAACTCAATTTTGAATTAAGTGAAACCAAATCAAGTGAGACTTAATAATAAATATTCTAATTTGAAAAAATAATTTGAAAATTTAAAAATTAATTCTTCAAAATATGTTACTAAATTTATCTATGTTATGATTTTTTTTCAAATTAAAAGAAATTAAACTTTAAAAAAAATAATTGTATTATATAAATATATTAATATCCATATCTTTATAATTAACTACAAAAATATATAATATCATTTTTTATGAAAAAAAATACAATTTATGATTTCATTATGATATTAGTATTCATCTTTTACTAAAAGCTATATATTTTTAAAACATCATATTTGTTATAGCGATTATATATATATAAAAAAACAATTTATGATTTCACTATAATATTCATATTCATTTTTTACTAAAAACTATATATTTTTAAATTTATTTATAATAACAAATTAAATTTTATTTATAATAAGGCTTAAATTAAATATAGTTTAAATCATATAAATTGATTTACAACATTTTTAAAATCAAAATAAAAATTTATTTTTAAGAACAATTTATTCAAACCTGTTTTTTTTCCCTTTTATATATATATAATGCACTTCAAAATTAATTGTAAAACATTTTTGCTTTTAGAAAACATTAAAAGTTTACTTTTCATTCTTTAACTTAAACATAATTTTTAAAAACAAATATAACATAATATCGTCAAACCGTCCAAAAATTCTTATGTTGTCTTTGCTCCCACTACCAGCATGAAGGCTATGTGGGGTTTTCTTTTGAAATCAAGAAAATTATGTTTACACTTATATGCCAAGAAAAATAAGTCAATTAGAATTTCATAAAACATAATATTTAATAATGATTTAAAGTAATTTTATGTTTAAATTATTAAGTTATATTAAGTCATTAAGTTTTCTTGTCAAAATTAATTTTAATTTTAATTTTAAATTTTAATACTAAATATACTTAATAATCTAAATTTAATCATTACATTATATTAATTTCTTAAGTTATTAAGTTGATTTATTAAGTATTTTTTAAATTTCAAAAAGATTCTATGAATGTGTATATATATACTGGATAAATTGTTTTCTAATTTAAAAAATGTATTTGGAACATTTCTAATTTTAAAAAAAGGACAATCATAATACAAAGCTGCGTTTGGTTGCACAAAATCCGAATCCAAATATGGGAACTCCAATTCTGGGCAACCAAAAGCAGCCAAAGAGGTTTCGAGTTTTACCTTAGGGTGAAGTTGAGGTGCATCCCAAGCAAACCTAGGCCTCTTCCGAGGACGCCGATCCATGTGAGTATGAGGAAACTCAGTCACACATTCCATCTCCATTGGTCGCAATCGGATTGAACCCTAACCCTAACCCTAACCCTAGTTCTTTCAAAGAGATCGGACACGTTGATGACCATGGTTAGATGCAGGCAAACCGTGGTTGAGTCAACTTTTTTTATATTTTCAAAATGGAATATACGACACCCAGGATTAGATGCTCCATAAGGGGCAACTTTGTGATCTTGTCATCCATAGGTTTACACAGCGCATCGATGTTGTGCCACCTATCTAATGGGCTCTGTTATGGGCCCCTTGGCCCGTTTTGATTGATTTTTAATCGTATGTTTTACCTCATGGATTTTACAAGATGCTACTTCGGCCTGTCTCTAGGCCCAAGCCTGACCCACATGAGAAAATGTCTTTTGTGTTACGGATTTTGATCCCACTCGGGGCTGTGTTTGGTTTCCATAAAAATTTGAAAGAAAATGCAAAGAAAAAAAATATAAAAGAAAAGTAGAAGGAAAGAAAAAGTAGAGGAAAATAAAAAAAAGATTAAAAATTGATAAATTATTTTTTTTGTTACTTCAAACTCATTTTATTTATTTTAACTCATCAATATAAAAATTAAATAATTTAAAAATACATAAGTTTTTAATTAGTTTAAATTATATTTTATTTTCTTTGATATTTTTTATAGGACAATCAAATATGAAAAAATCATTTTCCTTTGCATTTTTTTTCTTTCCTTAGTATTTTCCGGGAACCAAACATAACCCTAAAAATAAAAATATCAAATTTTATTAATTTGTGGGCTTAATGCTTACATTTGTATAACGTCGGTGTCAAGGCAGTTTTGGATCTGTTACAAGTTTTTAAAAATAATTTTTTAAACTAATTTAAAATTTTTTACTCTTTAAAATTCAGAATTTGCCACAAAATTAATTTTTTTCAAGAAAAAGAAATTCCAAATTTAGATTACTTTTAAAAATATTCATCAAACTAGTCCTTCATTAACATATATTTTATTATTTAATTTTTTTTTTTATGTTAAAACTATAATCACTGACCTTGGTTTTAAGTTTAAGGTTAAACCATAGTCATTAATTATGATTATAAAAATTATAGTTTATGTTATAAATATTAGGCTAATCCAACCTATAGTAATCACCCTAGAGGGGGGGTGAATAGGGTGGTGGTATCTTTTCGCAAATTTAAACAAGTGAATGTAAGAGACAATTATATGCAAGTATATAATAATCAATATATAGACAATTGTATATAAATTAAAGAGTAAGGAAGAGAGAATGCAAACACAAGAGTTTATAATGGTTTGGTGCAACCCGGCCTACATCCACTCTCCTCTAGCTTCAATCCCGAGTTTGAGGTTCCACTAATCCAAGGCTTCCAAACCAAGCCTTCAAGCAATACAATTGGATTATGGTTCCAATTCACCCTCTTGAACTTTTGGTTTCAAGCACCCTTTACATTTCTCAAGAGATATCCCACTCTTGAACAACCCCTCAAGTGATACCTCACACTTAAGAAACTTCCTCTCAAAGATTTACAAATGAATGATCTCTCAAAAATCCTAGCACAAGAACTTTAAACTCAAATGATACAAGAAAAACTAGGATTAAATGGTGCACTAAAGATATGCAAGTTTTGAAACAATGGTGCACTAAAAAATACTCTTCCAAGGCTCAAATATAATCAAGAAAGATTTGGGAAGGTTAAGCTCATGAAACAATGAAGATTGGAGCCTTTTTATAGAAGAAAAAGCCAAACTAGCCGTTGGGGGTTCGACCGGTCGAGTTAGGGGTTGACCGATTGACTACCCGTTATCATTTACTGCTTGGCAAGTGATCGTTGGGCCTCAATCGGACCTCAATCCACTACAAAAAAATAGATTTTTAATGACGAATCTTTAGTCACGGCCACAAATATTGTGACCAAAGATATTATTTTGTCACGGCCAGGGTAAGGCTGTGACTATATGTGTTAATCAAATTTGGAAAAAAAAAAAAAAAACATGTTTAGTCACGGTGATTTTATCAACCGTCACCAAAAGGATTGATAAGAGGTATTTTAGTCACGGATTTATTTAAAACCGTGACTATTTGTAAAATTATGGAGGGAAATTTTGGCACCTATAACTTTAGTCACGGTTATTTTATCATCCGTGACAAAAAGTGTAATGAAAAGATGTTTTAGTCACAGATTTTTGTGAAACCGTCACTAAATAGATATTTTGTGACTTTTAGTCACACCATTGATTGACCGTGACTGTATGAGAACCTATTGTCACGAATTTCGTTTGACCGTGACCAATGCATAGAGGTTTTTTTTTTTAATATTTTGAACCTATGGTCATGGGGTTCACACAATCGTGACCAAAGTCTATTATTTATTTTAAACAATTTTTGGGTTACCTATTATAATTTTTTAGAAAATCTTATATATATATATATATATATATATATATATATATATATATATATATATATATATATATCATAAATAGAAATTATTATTAATAGTAATAATAATAGTTCTTATTAATTATAAAAAGTTTAAAATTATATTACTATTTTTTTTAAGTTAAGAAACAAATTAGTGTGTTACCTATTTTTCTTTAGTTAAAATTATTTAATTTCCTTGTTATGATTAATGTTTTAATAAGAAGCAAAATAAAGTTTAATATATTAGTTTAAAAATATGATGGTTCAATTTGATATTATTTGATACAAAGTTTAAATGCAAGTGAGTGAGCAAATTAAAAAATAATTTTGATTTTATATATGATAAATAATTCTTATTATATTTGAAGTATCAATAGTCATGATAACTAAATTTTACTATGAACAATTACTAGTAAAATTGTTTATAGTTTTATTTAATTTTCAATCATAAAATATTATTTAATCTTTATGATTTTTGCAGTACAGAAACAATTTATAATTACAAAAATAACATTCTCTGTTTATGATTAAAAATAAAAGTTCTAAACTTTTATAATTCTTAAATTTGTAAAATTAACAAATTTATAAAGTTATTATTCATGGAAAAATATTCTTAAATGCACCATTCTCTGTTTATGTTTATTATATTTAGTACCAAATGAAAGTCTAAAATTTTGTTGTCCAAATGTATGATGAAATTAAGCTACAAGCATATGGGATAAGGTAGAAATTAATATCATCAAATATGAAAAATGATACCATATGATAAAATAATAATAGATTGGTATAAGATATAAAGGGACATGTGACTGAAAATAATGAAGACAAAGTAGGAGTAGGATGCACATGTAACATTTCCTAGCACCTAAGGCCCACAAAAATACCAATAAATTATAGTTTTATTTGTGAAGTATTTTTTATTTTTTTATTTTTATTTTTATTTATTTATTTATTTATTTATTTTTATAACCGTGGATGTCCGGACCAGCTTAAGCACATCTCGACTAATCCCACGATACCCTGAAGTTAACGACCGGGTAAACCTCCAATGGCCCTGAGGGGACTCGAATTGGTTTATTTGTGAAGTATTTTGACATTTTCATAAACAGTTATAAAAAAAAACAGTTTTTTAAAACATTTTTAAAAATTTGTTTGTCGATGTATTTTAAAATAAAAGTTGATTTAGAAACCTAAAATATTCTTAATATATATTTTTTATGTTTTTAAATATGTTTTAAAAAATAACTTTTGTATGTTATATTTTATTTTTAATTATTCTTTTTATTTATATAAAATTTTTAAATTTTAAACTTGATAATTTTAAAACTTAAAAAACTTGATAAAACTTAATAAAAATTTTTAAATAACACTTTGAGTAAAACATTAAACTTTCAAAATTAATTTTAAATTTAAAATTTTAAAAATAATTGTAAATTTAAAATTTTAAAATAATTGTGGAATTTAAAAACTTGAAAAACTTTCAAAATTAATAGTTTTGAACAAAGAACAATAACAATAACAACAAAAAAATTTAGGGTATAACAATAAAATAAAATTAATTTTTTTTGGGTATAACAATAACAATAAAAAAAAGCCATGAGACATTTTTTTCTAATTGAAAAATGTCTTTCTTTTAACCATGTGGGTATAACCCACGGCCACATCACTTTCCTAATTGAATATAAAGCCTTTCTTTCTCTCTCATGCCAACCCATTTTCTCTTCCTCTCCAAAACCCACGGCCATAAAACCCACAAAACATACCCATAGCCCCCATTGCTTGGAGGAAGCTATTGCCGGAAAAAGCTTATGGAAGTCATGCCGAAGAAGCCCCATGGAAGCTATGGTCAGTAAAGCCGAAGCCACCTCCAAGAAACTCCCGTGAAAATCATCTCTCTAGGTTTTGGTGAGTTTCGGGAATTTTTTTTTTTTTTTTTTTTTGGGTTTTGTTAGTTGGTATTTTGGAAATATTTGTGATTAGGTTTGAGATTCCATTGTTATTAGGTTATTTCCATTGTTATTGGGTTTATTTTCATTGTTATAGGGTTTTGTTGCTTTTGGAAAAATTGAAAATGATATATATTGTGAGTGTTTGAAATGTTTTTATACATTAAATTCTATTAAAGTAATTCATTGTTCTTAGAATAATTAAATTTGAAATTCATAATATAATTAAATTTCTCTCTGATTTAACACTACAAAAACCACACTTAATAGCTTCCCTAATTTGATATCCAAATAATATTTCCCAGCAATTGATTGGGCATGGTTTACTTCTTAATTTCCCTAATTTGGTACCCCTGCTGCAGCATGTAGTGGAAGTTCTTTTTGCTGTATTTATGATTTTTTTTTTCTTCTTAACTTGGAATTCTTGGTAGCTATGACTATGAACAATAATTATAAGAAAGGTTTGTGTGGGCTGAGGGCTGAGAGAGAGGTGGAGTGGGGCTTCCAAATGATGTAAACATCTAAGTTTTTTGTTTGTGTAAAGCTCATGAAGATTACTACTTAAATATAAAATATGTTTGTGTATCTCTATTCTCTACACTATATCCTATATTTCTTAAATATAAAATTAATATCTATCCCAGATTACTACTTAAATCTTTTTATGATATATTCAAGAAAGGAAAGATATAAATAATATTAATATTAATTGGAATTAAATTAGGATTACTATTGATTTAGTAATTGAAATCTTTTTTATTTTATTTTTCTTTATTCCTATAACCATAAAACATTCATTTTTATCTTATTACCATCTTACATTATTTAAATATAAAACTAATATCTTTATCATATATTATTTAAATGCAAAATTAATTAAATATAAAATTATATTCTATAATATTTAAATATAAAATTAATATATGGGTACACCTCATGACTGGATGTATCCCAAAGTAAGACTTTCTACCCATGTATTTATTTACTACTTAAATCTTTTTATGGTATATTCAAGAAAGGAAAGATATAAATAAGATTAATATTAATTGAAATTAAATTAGGATTACTATTGATTAAGTAATTGAAATCTTTTTTGTTTTATTTTTCTTTATTCCTATAACCATAAAAACATTCATTTTTATCTCATTACCATCTTATATTATTTAAATAAAAAACTAATATCTTTATCATATATTATTTAAATGCAAAATTAATTAAATATAAAATTATATTCTATAATATTTAAATATAAAATTAATATATGGGTGCACCTCATGACTGGATGTATCCCAAAGTAAGACTTTCTACCCATGTATTTATTTACTACTTAAATCTTTTTATGGTATATTCAAGAAAGGAAAGATATAAATAAGATTAATATTAATTGAAATTAAATTAGGATTACTATTGATTAAGTAATTGAAATTTTTTTTGTTTTATTTTTCTTTATTCCTATAACCATAAAAACATTCATTTTTATCTCATTACCATCTTATATTATTTAAATAAAAAACTAATATCTTTATCATATATTATTTAAATGCAAAATTAATTAAATATAAAATTATATTCTATAATATTTAAATATAAAATTAATATATGGGTGCACCTCATGACTGGATGTATCCCAAAGTAAGACTTTCTACCCATGTATTTATTTACTACTTAAATCTTTTTATGGTATATTCAAGAAAGGAAAGATATAAATAAGATTAATATTAATTGAAATTAAATTAGGATTACTATTGATTAAGTAATTGAAATCTTTTTTGTTTTATTTTTCTTTATTCCTATAACCATAAAAACATTCATTTTTATCTCATTACCATCTTATATTATTTAAATAAAAAACTAATATCTTTATCATATATTATTTAAATGCAAAATTAATTAAATATAAAATTATATTCTATAATATTTAAATATAAAATTAATATATGGGTGCACCTCATGACTGGATGTATCCCAAAGTAAGACTTTCTACCCATGTATTTATTTACTACTTAAATCTTTTTATGGTATATTCAAGAAAGGAAAGATATAAATAAGATTAATATTAATTGAAATTAAATTAGGATTACTATTGATTAAGTAATTGAAATCTTTTTTGTTTTATTTTTCTTTATTCCTATAACCATAAAAACATTCATTTTTATCTCATTACCATCTTATATTATTTAAATAAAAAACTAATATCTTTATCATATATTATTTAAATGCATTATGTTTCTTTTTATTATTACTCTTAATAGGTTCATCCTCTAACAAAAAGAGGACACGTGGCCTAACACGTAACTTAGATTTACTTAGTATGAAACCCGGGGAAAAAAAAACTACACGATTCAATACCAGAGGGCAAGTTGTTTATGATGGAAAAGGGGAAAGATTGTCAAGCTATATGGGAACATTGGTGCGATCTCAATACAATGTACCTATCTAAGTTCAAGATTGGAATCATGTTAGTGAAGATGTGAAGGAAAAGATTTGGGCCTTAGTATTGGTATATGCTAGTTACTATTCAATCTAAATTGTAATGTTATTGTTTAAAAATGATACCTCTTATTTATACATGAGATTTTAATGCAATACAGGAAAAATATGAACTAGAATAAACATGTAAGAGCTACATTCTTCAATGTTGTGGAAATTTGTTTAGAAGCTATAGAAATAAAATGAAGGCCAAGTATTATAACCTTTATAATACAAATGAGGAGAGATTGTGTCATCGACCTCCACACTTATCAGATGATGTTTGCCTTGACACACACAAGAAAAGATGGGACGCCTGTTGATGATCATTCTAAGGAGATTATGGTAATGAAGTAAATAAATTTTATATACTTGTATTTCAATCATAACCACATACTAAATTATTTTAAAAGTCTAACAATTTTTAATTTTTTTTTTTATAATTCCAGGATCAATTTCAGCAATTACTATCCCAACCTAAGGGGACATCTTCTACTACTTCTGCATCATCTAGAGCATCTACATCTGTAGCATTTACATATGTAGATGAGATATATACTTAAGTCATGGGTCCAGAGAGGCATGGTTGTGTTCAAGGGTATGGATTTGGTCCTACTCCTACCTCAATCTTTGGTTCTACTAGTAGAAGGCGATTAGGAGTTATTCTTTCAACACAAATTGAAAACGCCCAAGAGATGCTAATAGCTGCAGAACAAAAGTTTACAACTGCAACTGAAGAACTCTCAAATATGAAAGAGGAACTCTCACATGTGAAAGAAACATTTGAAGAAAGGTTGATAGAAGTTCAAAGGAAGACACGAGAAGAAGTGAAAGAAGAGTTTGAAGAAAAAATGATGGAAATGCAAAGAAAAATGCAAGCACAAATTCAAGAACAAATGATGCAACAATTTTAGCAAAAGCAGTAGAAATTTGAAGATTTTGCTACATCTTTATATGATAGATTCTCTTAACTTTTTTGAAAATTATGCTACTTATTTATATGATAGATTCTCCTATTTTTTTTTTTTGCTTTCTATGACTATTGTGTAATGTTTGGTTGATTTGTTATATTATGTTAGAATGTGAAACTAAATTTGAATCTCTTTGTTATTTGTTTGTTTGGTTTGTTTTTTTTTTTTTTTGTTATATTATTTTTTTTATTTAATGACTTGTATTGATATATAAGTTTTTAACTAGCTTGGGATAATTGATTGTAATATATTGAAATTGTTTTAATTGCTTAATTGCATATACAGGTCTAAAATGGGTTTGTTTGGGTTTGTAACAGGTTTGGGAAATTTGAATTTATAAAAAATAATTTCCAAATATAACAAATTTTAGTCATGACCACTAAAAAATTGTGACTATAAGTGTACTTTTAGTCACGATCAATAATGAACCGTCACCAAAATTTGGGGTAGGGCGGCCATCCATTGATTAATAGACCTAATAATTAGTCACGATCACTTAATTATCGTGACCATATACTTATATTTAGTCACGGTTAGGGGCATTGACCGTGACCATAAGATTACATTTAGTCACGGTTAGGAGCATTGACCGTGACCATAAGATTACATTCAGTCACGGTTAGGGCATTGACCGTGACCATAAGATTACATTCAGTCACGGTTAGGGCATTTGACCGTGACCATAAGATTACATTTAGTCACGGTTAAGGCATTGACCGTGACCATAAGATTACATTTAGTCACGGTCATTTTTATTAACCGTGACTATAGACATACATTTAGTCACGGTTTATTACCTGACCGTGACTAAATCAACTTAATAAATAGCAAAGTATTCTTAACTTTTGGTCACAGGTTTTGGCTGGCCGTCACAAAAAAGAAATCCTTATGGTCACGATCACTTAGAAAACCGTGACCAATACTTTTAGCTACGCCTGGTATTGTGACGCTCGGTCACGGTTTCATAAAATCGTGACCATATGTTTTGGTCACGGATATATAAGATTTGGTGACGGTTGGGAACCGTCACCAAAAATCCTATTTCTTGTAGTGATCGGACTTCAACTGGACCTCAACCGGTTGAGGTTCAACCTTGACCAGGAAGAGAAGGCCACTGGGAGAGAGAGAAACTTTTTGGCCTCCCTCAACCGGTCCTCGACCGGACGAGTACAACCGGTCGACCGGTTGAACCTGTTGAGCCATTTTTTTGGCTTAACACCCAACCTTTTTCAACTTAAAACCTTTTAACACAAGTTTGAAAATCATTTAACGCAAGGTTTTAGTTGAAAACATGAAATCATCCAATTCTTAAGATATTTAAAACAATATTACTCTTGGATGATTTTGGTGCATAAATAAAGAATGAAATGTATGAAAGTCCTAGTGCACCAACAATCTTACAAAGAGATCTTATGAAGCTTTGGTCTTGAAAAACTCTTCTCTTTGAGGTGGTCTTCTTCTTCATGATTTCTCCTTGGCTTGATTTGTCTTTGTGATTGCCATTTTGGAAATCGTCTTGCCTAATCACACTTGAAATATGATCATTAGTTCTAAACCTTGTTTTGTCATTTGCATTTTTTGCCTTAATTTATTTATCATTTGGTCATATAAAATTGAACAATGCTCTAGCCATTGGAATTGACATCTCAACTCTGGATTTATAAGTTTCACCCAAGAAGTCCTGTAGATCTTCATGGATGTTAAGTTGTGCTTGTTATAGATTTTCAATAAATTACTTCTCATTAATTTAGGTTATATTTGGTTGACAAAATTGAATAGATAAGGATAAAATATGTATATCTAAGGATATCATATTGATATCTTGAAATATATTGAATGATATATATATAAAAAACATATATTATTTTTAATGTTTGAAATAAAAATTATATCACATTTCAAAAATTTTTATTTAAAAAATTAAAAATTCTCTAATATTTATTAATATTCATGATTAAAATATTTAAGTTTTATAAATTAATAAAAAAAATTATATTATGTTATTAAATATATAAAAATAATTTATAATTTACTTTGGAATCAATGGATTTCGAGATGGACAAAAATTATCTATATATTTGAGAGAATGTTCCAATGAAACTTTGGGTTAATACAAGGTATATCAAGTGAGAAAAAAAGGAAAAAAACAAAATAGGGTTTGAAAAAAAATGGGAAAGATATTTTAAAATTGGAAACTTCTTATTAAAATATTTGTTTTAAAAAAAATAAAAAATGAAAGTTAGCTTCAAGATCCGCTCCATACACATGGAAATGTATGTATATGCCCTCGTATACATGAGAATGTATATGCATGTTACGACTTGGAATGGGGACATTTGTAGACAAAACAAAAAAAAAAAAATTCTTTTATAAAGAAAATATATTTTTTCTTGCTTTGTATCACTTCACAAAATTTGTGGTAAAGAAAGAAAGAAAGAAAAGACAAATCTGTGCTTGTCGTTGCGAAACGTGACATGTAATGCCATAGAATAAAAAAGGGGAAAAGATAATTGGAGGGCCTGCTAGGACAAAATAGTGGTAGAAGTTGGAATTGGGGTTGAAGCGGATGATATATGTGTATCCTAAGTACATCCCACCCAAGATTCATAGAGCGAGCAAGCTCCAATGGCGCTCTATTCCCCATCAATCTGGCTTCATCTGCTTCTGCTACTTCTCCCTCTAATGTTTCTCATAAAACGGAAAATAGAGTTGAAGGGGCAAAAGAAGCCGCTGCCTCCTGGCCCTACTAAGCTTCCCATTATAGGTAATTTGCACCAACTTGGTGCGTTGCCTCACTACTCTTTCTGGCAACTATCTAAGAAATATGGCTCCATCATGCTCCTTCAGCTCGGTGTCCCTACCGTCGTAGTCTCCTCTGCGGAAGCTGCAAGGGAATTCTTGAAAACTCATGATATTGATTGTTGCAGTCGACCTCCCTTAGTTGGACTTGGAAAATTCTCATACAATCACCGAGACATATCTTTTGCGCCATACGGTGACTACTGGAGGGAGGTACGCAAGATCTGTGTTCTCGAGGTGTTTAGCACAAAAAGGGTGCAGTCGTTTCAGTTCATTAGAGAAGAGGAGGTCGCTTTGCTGATTGATTCAATTGTGCAATCGTCTCTTCTGGAAGTCCTATTGATCTTACCGAGAGGCTAATGTCTCTCACAGCAAATATAATTTGTAGGATTGCATTCGGAAAGAGTTTTCAAGCGAGTGAGTTTGGTGACGGAAGATTTCAAGAAGTGGTTCATGAAGCCATGGCTTTGTTGGGCGGGTTCACTGCAGCCGATTTCTTTCCGTACGTGGGTCGGATTGTGGATAGACTCACTGGTCTGCATGGTCGGCTTGAGAGGAGTTTCCATGAAATGGACGGCTTCTACCAACAGGTGATCGAAGACCATCTCAACCCAGGAAGGGTGAAAGAGGAGCATGAAGATATCATCGACGTGCTGCTGAGAATAGAGAGGGAACAATCTGAATCCAGTGCCCTACAGTTTACTAAAGATAACGCGAAAGCAATCCTTATGGTAAGTCACCAACCTACTCCTTTTTTCTTTTTTGAGTTTCTGAAGTGTGTATTATAGTTGTTTCAACTTTTAGCTGTTTAAAGGATGAATAATAGATCAGGTCACCTGATCTCCCCATTTTGGAAGCTTAATAATAGCTCAATGCAACCCCTTTTTACCTCCCTCCCTTCCATCCCTTCCCTCCCTTTTTATCATTAAAGCCCAGTTCCCCATCCTTAATTTATATCATTAAAAGGGCTGGGACCTTAAACTCGTTAAATGAGTTAAGAGACCACTCCACTACATCCGACTTGTTCCTTCATGTGGCAAAAAAAAATATATATTCTTTACTAAAAAAATTTATAATATTAAATAAAACATATAATATTTTCTAAAATTATAATATTAAATAAATAATTTTTCTTTCATTTTTAATATATTCACATTTAAATATATATATATATATATATATATATATATATATATATATATATATATATATAATTTTTTATAATTATTTTTAATTTTAATAATATGTAATAATATGTTTATAATGTTACCCGTTACATCGTGGTTTACCTACTGGTTTGACCGGTAATTTATGAACCAATATTTTTTTCTATTTAAAGACTTGGTTTGATTACGAAAGCATTGAAAGAGAGAGACGGAGGAGGAGGAAGGCGCAAAATTACGTAGAGTGCCTTGGAGCTATCTACAAAAGGGGCAATCGATTATCATTTAATTTGACTTTGCGTCTTGAGTTCTTTGAGCCAAGAATGGCATAATGCTTAGCTTGGTATACTTGGAACTAAAGCGTTCTTTTGCTTACTTTTAACATGTGCCTCAGGATTTATTCTTGGCTGGAGTGGACACTGGTGCAATCACCGTAGCTTGGGCAATGACCGAGCTTGCTAGGAACCCAAGAATAATGAAAAAAGCCCAGGCTGAAGTTAGAAGCTCCATTGGAAATAAAGGAAAAGTCACGGAGAGTGAAGTTGATCAGCTTCACTACCTCAAGATGGTGGTCAAAGAAACTTTGAGACTGCATCCTCCCGTCCCACTTCTACTTCCAAGAGAAACCATGTCACATTTTGAGATAAACGGGTACCACATTTACCCGAAAACCCAAGTCCACGTAAACGTTTGGGCAATTGGGCGAGACCCCAACCTCTGGAAGAACCCAGAGGAGTTTTTGCCCGAGAGGTTTATGGACAACTCTGTAGATTTTAGAGGACAACATTTTGAGCTACTGCCTTTCGGAGCGGGAAGAAGAATTTGCCCGGGTATGTATATGGCGATTGCAACAGTGGAGCTCGCACTTGCTAATCTTTTATATCGTTTCAATTGGAACTTGCCGAATGGGATGAAGGAGACAGATATTAGCATGGAAGAAGCAGCAGGTCCTACTGTCCGTAAGAAGTTTGCTCTTAACCTTGTGCCAATTCTCCATCACTGTTAACAAGAAAAGAAAAGTAGAAAAATAAAAAGAAGTTTAAATTTATTTATTTTTACATACTTATTTAATTTATTTCTCCCCTTTTCTCTCCCATATAAAAAGAATAAAAATATTAAAATGTTTGCACTATCTGTGGCCAAATTGAAATTGATGAAAATCGTTGCAGATAGGAAAAGGACCCGGTAGAAAGAAAAGGAGATGTCACGTGGTGCAATGCTGCAATAGGAGAGGCAAGAAAATAGGAGCCACGACTTAAACCGACCGGTCAACTTAGAATGGCAGAAGGCAAGAAAATAGGAGCCATGACTTAAACCGACCGGTCAACTTAAAATGACATGTAGAGGGATTTTTGATAAAATTACGGTAATTTTAAAAAATAATTCTTAAATTATCGTAGTGAAAAAAATAATTTCAAATTTATGATAGATTTTGTCAGGTATGAGGGAGCTATATTTTTTTTTAAATTGTCTCTTCAAAAGACGATTAATGACCTTTGTTTTTTTTTTTTTTTTTTTTAAATCTCTTTCCAAATTACTAAAAATGAGAAATTGTCTTTTGAAGAGATAATAAAAAAAAATTAAACACAATTTCCATAAAAAAAAAATTAAACAATTGGAGATCGTCTTTTCAAGAGAGGATTTAAAATATAAAAAAAATAAAATTTAATATACATTATAATAGAATTAATTATCTATATATTATAAAAAAAAAATACAATTTAATATAAAAATATATTATAAATCCATTTACAATCCATGTGACTCCCTAAATGCCCTAATGAACCAATCGAAAACAAAGAGACAAAAGAGAGGATGATTTTAGGTGGGAGAAAAGTTCAAACCTCATAAATAAGCTTTGCACAATTCAGGGAAAAAAAAAAACATTGCTTCTAACAGGAATAAACACAAATATATGAATTGCATCAATAGATTGCTCCTGAATGCTCCTTTTCAGAGAGTGGTTAATGGAAACAGTCACACTAGGAACTAACGGACGTCCACATCCACATAGTACCTTAAAGATCGGGGAAGAGCTTTCTTCCATTCGTTAAGATCGGGCAATTTGCCGGTGAAAGCAATGGAGCTATCCTCCTTCCTGTTTCCGAGATTCAAAACAAAAACTGATCACCAAAGACCTTATGCATTGCCTTCAATGATTCCTCCATTGCCACCTTCCCATCTCTCCTTGAATCCTCTGCCTCAACACAACTCCCTCCAACATTAACCATAATCCTCCCACCCTTCCTCAACCTCTTCCTCAACTTCTCCCAAGTCCTTGGATCCTGAAGCTCCGATATCAAACTACCCTTACAAAACAAATCAACCAAAATCCCCGAAAACCCATTCCTAACACTTGCATTCAACGCATTACCAATGTAGATGAAAAGCCTATCTGGGTGCCCTTTTTCAAGCTTCGAAAGGCCAAAATACTCTTTCTCACTTTTGTGCTGCCAACTTGGGTTTATTTTTTATCACTTTTGTGTGGAAATTGACTTTTTAAGAGACCATTTTCCTTTTTTTTTTTTGTGAGAATTTTTGACATATATATTTTTTGTGTGGAAATCGTCTCTTTAAAAGACGATATCTCACTTTTTTAAGAGACTATTTCTCAAGAGACGATTTATTTATTTTTTGAAATCGTCTTTTTAAGATACCATTTCTCATATAAAAAAAAAAATTTTAGAAATCGTGTATTGGAAAGACAATTTTTTATAATTTTTTTAAAAGTTCATAAATCGTTTTTGAAGAGAAGATTTTTCACTTATAATTTATTTTCTCTTTCTTATTTGGACAAAATTACGGTAGATTTAGAATTATTTTTCTACTAAGGTAATTTAGGAATTATTTTTTAAAATTACCATACTTTTTATCAAAAATCTATGTTACGAGTTACAACTTACAAGTAATTAAATAAATTAAATATAATTGATAAAATAACTTAAAATGAAAAATAATTTTAAATAATAAATAAAAACAATTAATTATTATTAAATTTACATCTTTATTTTACTTTTTTTTATTATGATTTATTTTAATTATCTCTATGATATTTTTCGTTACTCCGCAACCTTTATTATTATTTGATTTTCTTTACCTTAATTATAATTTATGAGGATAAATATGTTAATTTGATGATTTATAATAAACTTTATAATAATTTTATCAAACAATCTTAATATTTAAAATGAAAATTAAGTAATAAATTTTAACTTAACAACTTAAATATAATTTAATTTAAGTTTCATCAACCACTCTTTTGAGAGTAAAACTAGTTAACGTTAGGAAGTTATAAAAGATACGGGTGATTATTGTTTATTTATTTATTATTATTATTAATTAAAATTAAATTATATTTATCACTTGTTAGTTATCATAGATGTGACTTATTGCTTTTTATTAATTATTTTAGATTAATGGATTTATTACTTTTGTTTAATTGTTATATTAACTTTGGTCTTTGAAATTTGAATTTATGGATTATTATTTATGTTAATTAGAAACTAACACATATATTTTATGATTTTGAGTTATTTAGGGTTTTTTTGGGTATATGTTTTCAAAAATACTTTTATGTTCTTGAGAACACATTTGATAATTAGAATTTTTTTTAAAATTTTTTATTGTGTTTTTAAATAACATTTTTTAATTGTTTTCAATTTTTTTGAGAAATTTTTTTAAAAATAATTATATAAATATATAGAATGATTAAAAATAAAACACTAAATATAAAAGTTATTTTCAAAATATATTTAAAAATATTAAAAATAGGTTTAAAACATTTTAGACCTTTAAACAAATTTTTTACTTTATAAAACATAAAAGAACGGTTTTTAAAAACTGTTTTTAAAAATAATTACCAAACTGATTATTTTAACAATTTTATTTTTGAAAATATGATTTATATGATATAAATTTTAAAATAATTACTTTCTTGATATGATGCGAAAACCTATAATAACCCATAGAGACCCGAGTTGCCCATGGACTTGATGTTGGGTTGGTAGAGACGGGTCCAATGTTCAAACTGGAGTCCTACCCATCTCATTAGGAAAGAATTAGTACAACAAAACTTATCGTTAAAGCAATAATATCCAAATGTAGCATCAACTTGTACAACATAATTTTGTTGGCTTTCTTCTTCTAGATTTTTTCTCAGCTTATATGATATAGGAAATGTATTCAAAACACCAAGAAAAACAATTGTTATCTAGAAAATCTCATTGACTTATCTTACTTCCATTTAGACAAAACCAAACACAGCTGTATATACCTAATCTAGCTATCTCCATGTCTCTTAAACAACTAGGTCCATTGTAGGAGAAGAAGAGCAAACACCATCTCATTTCTGTTTCTAATTTAGAGATGAAGGCCAAAATCTACCGCACTTGAATAGCTGGCATTCAGGTGGACAAGAACTACAACACTTTTCTCAATTACATGTACGCTCTATCTTCCAGTCTTACTCTATTGTCTGGATTTGCATTACCTGCCTTGATTAATTGCCTCCTATTTATTCTAGTGATCAAGAAACAGGTTTGGCGTATGTGGAGACAATATACAACTGCCCCACCTCCTATGAGAGGTGGGTGAATATGTTGTTTATCATTAGACTATGTAGAAAGATAAATTTTTTGTTTCCAAGCATATGCATATGAGGCCCATTAGGTCCCTTTTGCCTCTACATCACTTATTTTGTAATTGATTTTTGAATCATTTCCCTTTTTTTCTTTTGGCCTGTGTTTCCTAGCGGAAAACACTTGTTTCTACTTAGTAGGTTCTGTTTCTATTTTTGTATAGTATTTTACATATAGTTTCTCATTGCTTCTTTGGACATGATCACCAAGTATGTGTTCAAATTGCATAGAATTTTTCACTTTGTGAAATATTTGCCAATAACATTTTATGGAAGATTTTCTATTTATTATCATCACCATTTATTCATTTATTTTAATTTTCTTGGAGCCTGCCTTCTTGATCATCATCTGAATTTTTCAGAGATGCATCATAGATATCTTGGAGCAGTAGCACTTGGTGTTAAATTTATTTATGGTCTTGTCATTTTGTTGATCTCCAGTGTCAAACTTTCTCTTCTTCCAGAATTTTGTTGTCACTTCAAACAATGAATACGATTCATTCATACATTAATCAATTGAAGGGATTTGGATCCTTTCCTGTTAAATATCTACTTGTGTATATGAGTTTTGATTCCAGGATCAGTTTCAGCCTTGTCAAGAACAAAAGTAAAAGCTGAAGCTGAAGATATCATGTTGTTCCTTTCATCTTTTGCTTTGACTATAAATACTGAAACGGCTTAAAATAATAGACTTTAATTCCAAGTTACCAATAATCCCCTGAACTGTGAAACCGTTTTCGATGAGATTCGCTGAATGATCAAATTCCATCAGGTGATCACCACGAGTCATACGTAGAAACACAAATGAAAAGGCAGAATGATCCATTTCCGTTTCTTTTTGTCTTGTTTGAAGGAAACATTGATGAGTCCCTTACTTCGCAGACTGAACCTTGGTGTTGTCTGAAGATCAGATCAGCGGGACACCGAACTGAAAGAGGAAAGGACATGGTGGTGAGAAACCTCAAGAATGCCTTCTAGCATTAGAGTGATGGCTCATCCTGCACACACCAAAAACCATTTGTGAGTGCATCTCAGGCTGGTGAGAAATGGCAAGTGCCTACCTTGCAATTGATGCTCACAAGTGCTCGCTTACTACTTTTTGCCAGTGGTTCAGCAAAACAGCTCATCAAAGTCTTTTGCATTTTCTATTTTCAATTAACGTTGAACGTATTGGCAATTGTGTGTGTGTAAATGTGTTCGGATATTGGTTTTCCTCTTGAAAATATTTTAATTGATAAATAGGAAAGGGCATTGAAAAAAATAAATAAATAAAAATAAAGATCTATAGTACTGAATAAATTATGTCCACATAAATAAGCTATAGTAGGGGCCAAGAAAAGTGCATCCATATGAGCCTTATGGTAGCAGCCAAGAGAAAACTGCAACCCTGTATAGCCTATTAATAATTTTTAGCTTCTTCTAGTGGCAGTTTTATAAGTGGCTAGTAGGGGCCAAGAAAAGTGCATCCATATGAGCCTTATGGTAGCAGCCAAGAGAAAACTGCAACCCTGTATAGCCTATTAATAATTTTTAGCTTCTTCTACTGGCAGTTTTATAAGTGGCTACAGCCATAGGATTTGTCTGCACCCTCTATGGTCTATGACTAAGCTTTGCTCTATTTTATCCCTATCTAAATTTTATATGGTCACAATTTTTTGTTAATTTTAGCTGCAGGATAGGACCGCAACTATAAAAGTATCTTTTTGTAGTGTATCTACAACCCACCTAAGATTAATAGAGCTAGCAAGTTCCTATGGCACTCTATTCCCCATCGATGTGGCTTCATCTGCTTCTGCTGCTTCTCCCTCTTATGTATCTCATAAAACGGAGAATAGAGTTGAAGGGGCAAAAGAAGCGGCTGCCGCCTGGCCCTACTAAGCTTCCCATTATAGGTAATTTGCACCAACTTGGTACGTTGCCTCACTACTCTTGGTGGCAACTATCTAAGAAATATGGCCCCATCATGCTCCTTCAGCTCGGTGTCCCTACCGTCGTAGTCTCCTCTGCGGAAGCTGCAAGGGAATTCTTGAAAACTCATGATATTGATTGTTGCAGTCGACCTCCCTTAGTTGGACTTGGAAAATTCTCATACAATCACCGAGACATAGCTTTTGCGCCATACGGCGATTACTGGAGGGAGGTACGCAAGATCTGTGTTCTTGAGGTGTTTAGCACAAAAAGGGTGCAGTCGTTTCAGTTCATCAGAGAAGAGGAGGTCGCTTTGCTGATTGATTCAATTGCGCAATCATCTTCTTCTGGAAGTCCTATTGATCTTACCGAGAGGTTAATGTCTCTCACTGCAAATATAATTTGCAGGATTGCATTCGGACAGAGTTTTCAAGTGAGTGAGTTTGGTGACGGAAGAATTCAAGAAGTGGTTCGTGAAGCCATGGCTTTGTTGGGCGGGTTCACTGCAGCCGATTTCTTTCCGTACGTGGGTCGAATTGTGGATAGACTCACTGGTCTTCATGGAAGGCTTGAGAGGAGTTTCCATGAAATGGACGGTTTCTACCAACGGGTGATTGAGGACCATCTCAACCCAGGAAGGGTGAAAGAGGAGCATGAAGACATTATCGACGTGCTGCTGAAAATAGAGAGGGAACGGTCTGAATCCGGTGCTGTACAGTTTACTAAAGATAGTGCAAAAGCAATCCTCATGGTAAGCCACCAACCTACTCCTTTGATCCGTCTCATTTTTTTTTCGTTTCTTTTTTGAGTTTGTTAAGTATCTTGAATATGTATTGTTGTTGTTTAAACTCTTAGCTATTTAAAGGATGAATGATAGATCAGGTTCCCATTTGGGAAGCTTAATATCACATTTCCTAAGCTCACACTTAGATAACTCAACACACTTTACATCGTTAAGTTTTAATGTAGTTATGGTCGGATCTCGTGTCATAAAATACTTGATAAGTTCTATTAATGATGTAAATGGAAATGTGGAAGAGAGAGACGGGAGGCAGGAGCAGTTACGTAGAGTGCCTTGGAGCTATCTACAAAAGGGCCAATCGATTATCATTTAATTTGACTTTGCGTCTTCGTTTCTTTGAACCAAGAATGGCATAATGCTTAGCTTGGTATACTTAATGAAAATGTGAATCTCAATAATGAACTACACCTAGAGGGAGGTGAATAGGTGTTGTAGACCAATTTAAAAAACTCCCAACAAAGATTACCTAACCTTAGACTATCTTTATGTCAAGAATTTTTTCTTCTAATAACTTTTTAACAAAGCAAAACATCCACAAGCAATAATGTATGCATCAACACTCTCCCAACAATTTATAAATGCAAAACACATGCAAATGCTTCAACACTCCTAAAAAATAAACCAAAATATAGAGTGAGAGAAAGAGACAATGGACACCAGATTTTTAACGTGGAAAACCTCCGAAGAGATAA
Organism: Vitis riparia; assembly: GCF_004353265.1. Lineage (NCBI taxonomy): Eukaryota > Viridiplantae > Streptophyta > Magnoliopsida > Vitales > Vitaceae > Vitis > Vitis riparia. The sequence continues at coordinate 7,121,017 of NC_048431.1, read as the reverse complement.
AAAACCACGGGCCTATCACCGATTGAAAACTCCACTATGAAGAATAAAAACTGAGTACAAGGTTTTACCTAGCTCAAGCCAACCACTCCTTCCCGGAATACTTGACTAGTTCCTTCATTTTCAGCTTCTCCTTTTGGAGCACACTTGGAGTCCGCACCAAGCTCAATCTCGGCCTCTTCTTGAATCCACACAAGAAGAAAATGGGTTTTTGCACAACCCAAATAGAATGAGAGATTTAGATGTAAATGAAGAATGAATCAACCCATTTATTACTCAAGAAAATCCATTGAAAACTAATTTGGAAAACATTAAGAGAAGTGGATTTTCTTTGCAATAAAAAAACCCAAATTAGGAAAGCAAAAATGAGAAAATGAAGAACACTTGGAGTGTGGCTGCTCTCCCCACGTTTTCAGCAGTCTCTCTCACCAGAAAATGAGAGAAGATTGGTTTTTAGAGTGTAAAAAGAAACCCTTAATCTAATGGCTGGGATTTGATCAAAAAAACATTAGTTGGATAGATCCACCCCTACACCTGGATAGATCCAGAAACAGAGGAATGAAAGTCTTGCACCAAAAACAATTTTTCCCAACTTTCTAACACATTTAAAGATTAAAAACCGGGTTGATTCACATCCAATCACCACACACTCAGCTACATACCTCGGCCTCTTAGCAAATCTTAGTCTTCAAAGTCAAGTAATCCGAATAGGAATAGGAAAGCCGAGTTAGGGGACACTTAGGAATTTTGTCCGGAATTGCCAACTTAGCTAAAACACTCACAATCTCCCCCTTTGGCAATTCTGGGACAAAACCCTTTACAACACGAATGAGTACAAGTAAGTAAGCCCCACCCAACTCTCATACAAGGCCCCTCACTCACTCATAACCACAACCTAGGTACTACAATACCTGCAAATAAATCTCAAGAAAAGCATTAGTAGCACCTGTACATATTCCAAGGCACTTCCACAAGATTTGAATAAATTAACACATAGATATCCACATACATCCACATAGATCATTTGCCTAAAGATAGTCAATATGCATTCATGAGTCAAAATCAAAATAACCATGTCCAATATCCACAAATACAAAACAATATGATCATGATCAACATATCAAATATCCAAAGCACAAAACACAATGTCATGATCAACTACATGTCAAGTGTAAAATGTCTCCCCCTTTTTGTCCCAGAATGAGACAAAGAGTTGTCCAAAATAAGCCATGTACATAAGTATACCAAAATGAACATGATAAGCAAAGTACACAAGACTAAGAGCTGTCCAAAAAATAATAACTAGCTGCTACTTGGCTAAGAGAGATGCTTATGGACAAGATCTTCAAGAGCATGCAGCTGATCCATGTTACAAAGCATTTGTCCATCAATTAGAGAGAAACCTCTCTCCATATAAGATTGGAGTTGAGAAATCTGCTCAGACAATAAGGTGGATTGAGCAGAAATCTTTTCATCCAAAGCATCAAACCTAGCACAAAGTTGAGCTAGGACATTGGAATCTACATCTGAATCAGCATCACTTTCACCAAATTTTCTCTTGGCTCTACTATGGCACACCTTCTTCTTAAAACCAAGAGCACCTTTAATCTGTGCTTGACGTCGATTCCAAGAAGAGGTATCAATGGGACCCATTGGCACAAGAAAAGGAGAATTTACAGGAAATACAACTCCAGCCCTTTGGCAGATTTGTGTGATTAAAATGCCAAAGGGAAGAACCTCCTTCTTAGACACTGTAGGATCACCTCGAAAAATCATCTCATCTAAAATGCAAGATGCTAGATTGATGGTTCCCGATGAAGGATACGAGACAAGAGAATGCAACCATTCTTACAAATGTTTGCCCGATGAGAGGAGGGATAAACTGAGAATGATAGAAAAGTAGCTAACACCCAAGCAGGACGAGATAGACTACCAGTGTGCACCCTGAGCCTAGCTGACCTCGGACCTCTCCCCATAAGTCAATAGACACTCTATCCAACAGGTCAGAGGTGATTTCCAAATCACTCACAGAGGGTGCCTGAACCAACGGGATGCCTAAGACTTCAGCAATTATCTTAGGGGTGACTTTAACAACAATTCCAAAAAGACTTGACTGGAGGTAGGACTGATCCAAGTCATGCTCAATAATGTTTGAATAAAACATTCGGACAATAGGAGCACAAGCAGACCCAGTGAAGTTTGCTAAAGGAAGCCATCCTAGTTCTACAAACAGGTCCGGAATTGGTGTGTCGAGAAAAGATTCTAAATGAAGTTGTCTCTCAAGAACAAGAGACCTCTGACGATAAACCTTAGTGTACTGGTCTCTACACAATTTTGCCGGGAAAGCATTGAAGGGAATCCCATCAATGGAAGTTTTTGCAGGAGCCTTGGGGATACTGGGAGGCTGGATAGAAGGAATGATGGGTAAATTTTCATCTCGAGCACCTTTTGAGGTTCTAGAGGATGACCCTTTAACAGGGGCTTTACTCTTACGACCTTTTGGAGGCATATTTCCCAAATAATCCACTCAAATAGCCTATTGTGAGATAATCTCACACAAAAACTACCCAACAACACCAATGGAAGAAAAACCAACCTGTATACACGAGAAAAGCTGTGACGACCAAAGCTGTGACGACCAGGGCTACCAGATCAGCAATCCTTTGACGGGAAGATATCAGATCAGTGATACCACAAGAAAAGCTGGAACGAATGCCGACTAACGGAAATGGAAATGCAGTCCAGCGACAAACAGGCGACAAACAGAGAAGAACAAAATGAGACGAGACGAGCTAACAGCACACCGAAACGCCGACAGCAGACAGAAATAAGAAGGAGAGCTGTCACGGGGAAGATTTCCGGTGACAACGGCCGGATCGAACCAAACGACGGCGAATAGCAGAGACGAAGGGTTCTCCTCTGGAACGAAAAACCCTAGGGCTTGGAAAGAAATAAGACGATAACCAGATTTGGGGTTTTGACATTTCATTTTTTTTTTAACTTTTAATTACCAAAATGCCCCTCATCCATTTAACACATGAGTATAACCATTTGGGGACACAATTGGAAAATTTCACACAAAACAAATAAAAAATGTTTAGAGATTTTGAGTTTTTTTTTTTTTTTTTTTTTTATTATAAAAAAAATGACGAAAATACCCCTGATTCATTAAACCCAAGGAGTTGAACCAGATGAGGGCAAAAATGGAATTTGACACAAATGCATAAGTGGTATCGATCTTGGTGGATCGATCCACTCTTCGTTCAAGAGCTCTCGGTGAAGGAACAAAATTGTGCAACTGCAGGAAATTTTTCACAAAAAATTTCTAAGTGTTGGAGTCAAGTGGTATCGATCTTGGTGGATCGATCCACACATCGTTCAAGGGCTCTCGGTCACATGACTGTGCACACAGTGGATCGATCCACACAATCAGCAGATCGATCGACACCCTACTGAAAAATGACTTAGGCAAAAAATTTACAACAAAAACACAAGAAAACCAACAAGCTTTCCAAACATTGAAAATTTGATTCACCATAGCTAAGATTCAATAGGATGACATACTTATCTTTCAATCAATGAGTTAGAATTGATTCATATTGAACAAGAATGCTACCAAGAGCTTAACTTTAGACACAATTAATAAACATAAAGATTGAAGAACCTTCCAAATTTATTAAATGAATAGGTAAAAAACAAATGATTATCAACATTCTAACAAGTATGTTTAAGCTCAAAGAAGACTTACTCATGACGCCATAAAATAGTGAGTATGTTAATTTCTTTCCACTTATAAACCTATATCCACCCATAAAGCAAAAAATCATTTTCAAGACACACTTCCTTCCTAGAGAAATTCAAGATAATATTCCAAGAAGTCAATTTGCACCTCTCTTGGCCGGATTTCTGTTTAACACGGCTTATTCACATCCCAAAAAAAATTCATACAACATTTGTTTTTCACATTGAGCATTGAAATGATTTCACAAACATGAGCTTCACTCTTAGGATCATTTTTTTTTTTTTTAATTTGAGGATCACTAAGGTGGCCTTTACAACATAACAACATACGGGATGTCCCACTCTTGCAATGGAGGCTTTTTAACTCTTGAAACATTGCCAAGGAGCCATAACCATTCTGGGAAACTTAATATTTTTCTTTTCTTCCTTTTTTTTTTTTTTTTTTTTAATTTCAAAGAGAGGGCAAACAATCAAGGAAGAATAATCTTAAACACTCAAGGATATTCTGAATGACTTTACTCACTTTTTAATGCTCATTAGATAAACATAAGTTTGCATTTAGACTATAAAGAACATTACTCACAATTTATGTAATCACAAGGTTCAACCATGAGCTGTTACTCACTTAAAAGAAATGAAGCTAACCTTTTGAGGTTTATCTAATCAAATCAAAATAGCAAGGATTCAATATCATGTTTACCAATCAAGCCATGAGATAAAAACATCTTGAAGCTTTCAAGATCATTAAGAGTCAATTTAACTCTTAAACAAAAGTGTAAGCATGTCACTCTCATGAACTCAACAAATGTTGAAATTTATGAAAAATGAAGAAAGGATTGAATCAAAACAACAGGACATCAACTTGATTAAAGTTAGGAACATAGGAAGACAACTAGGACTCAAGGATATGCAAGAAGGTGTCCTAGACAGGTCCTAGAGAAAGTCAATTGATTGTGCATAAACCTATGGACTTTCTAAGTGATTCAAACCTAGACACATCCAAAGGTTTAGTAAGAATATCAGCAATTTGACCCTCAGTTGGAACATATTCCAATGACACAACTTTGTCTTCAACTAAGTCACGAATGAAGTGATGTCTAATGTCAATGTGTTTTGTTCTAGAGTGCAGAACAGGGTTCTTGGAGATGTTGATTGCACTAGTATTGTCACAAAACACTACCATGGTTCCTTGATCAATCCCATAGTCTCTCAACATTTGCTTGATCCACAAAAGCTGGGAACAACAACTACCGGCAGCAATGTATTCCGCTTCAGCTGTGGAAAGCGAAACAGAGTTTTGCTTCTTACTCATCCAAGCAACCAAACAATTTCCAATATAGAAACAACCACCTGAAGTGCTTTTCCTATCATCCACATTTCCAGCCCAATCGGCATCAGTGTAGCAAGCTACATCAGAATGAGTGTCAAATGGATACCAAAGACCCAGCTCTAAAGTACCAGCAATGTACCTAATGATACGCTTAAGAGCTATGAGATGAGATTCCTTAGGACATGCCTGATACCTAGCACACACTCCAACACTAAAAGCTATGTCCGGTCTACTAGCAGTGAGGTACAAGAGGCTACCAATCATGCTTCTATACAATGTTTCCTCTACCCCTTTCCCGGATTCATCCTTACTTAGCTTTAGGTTGGTTGGCATTGGTGTCCTAAAATGTTTAGTTGACTCAAGCCCAAACTTTTTGACAAGTTCCCTTGCATACTTGGATTGGGATAGGAAAATCCCATCCTTGAGTTGTTTCACTTGGAAACCAAGAAAATAGGTCAATTCTCCTACCATGCTCATCTCAAACTCACTTTTCATCTCTTTGGCAAAATCTAAAGCGCACTCACTGGAGGTAGAGCCAAACACAATGTCATCCACATAGATTTGTGCTACCAAGAACACTTCATCATTTCTTCTAATGAACAATGTTCGATCAGCTCCCCCTCTCATGAATCCTTTCTTAAGAAGATAGGATGTGAGTCTTTCATGCCAAGCTCTAGGAGCTTGCTTTAAACCATAGAGAGCTTTTCTAAGTCTATAGACATGATTTGGATACTTAGGGTCTTGAAACCCTTTGGGTTGCTCCACATACACTTCTTCATTAAGGATCCCATTTAGAAAGGCACTCTTGACATCCATTTGAAACAATTTAAATTTCCATACACAAGCTACAGCTAAGAGTATTCGAATGGATTCAAGTCTTGCAACTGGAGCAAAGGTTTCATCAAAATCAATTCCCTCAATTTGCTTGAACCCTTGAGCAACTAACCTAGCTTTATTTCTCACAATCACACCATTTTCATCCATCTTATTTTTGAAAATCCATTTTGTTCCAATGACATTCACATCTTTTGGTCTAGGCACTAAGAACCAAACATCATTTCTAGAAAATTGATTTAGCTCTTCATGAAGAGCATCTACCCAAGCTTCATCATTCAAGGCTTCTTCAACATTTTTTGGTTCAATTTGGGAGGTATAGCAAACATAACTTACCTCATTTAGCTTGGATTGTCTCCTTGTTACCATGCTATCCTCATAGTTCCCAATCACATTGCTCAAAGGATGGTTCTTAGGTACCCTTGACTTATTTTTCTTTGATGGCTCAATTCTCCCCCTATCTCCTTTCTTTCCTTGCTCATCTTTCTTTTCTTCATCTTCACTTAACTTTTCATCTTCAGATTTTTCTTCAATCACTTCAATATCTTTTGACACATCAATTCTATCATCATCACACTCTCTTGACCTTGATCCTATATCATCCACAATCACATTGATTGATTCCACCATACATTTTGAACTCAAAATGTATACTCTATATGCCCGACTTTTGGAGGAATATCCTAAGAATATCCCTTCTTCACTCTTGGATTCAAACTTTCCAAGATTTTCATGATCTTTCAAGACATAGCATCTACTTCCAAACACCCTAAAGTATTTCACACTGGGTTTTTTACCTTTCCACAGCTCATAACAAGTCTTCCTAGTATGAGGACGCATGTGAGTTCTATTGGAAGTATAGCAAGCGGTGTTGATGGCTTCAGCCCAAAAATGTGTAGGGAGTTCATGCTGATTTAGCATTGTTCGGGCCATTTCTTGAAGGACACGATTTTTTCTCTCAACTACCCCATTTTGTTGAGGTGTTCTAGGAGCGGAAAACTCATGTTTGATTCCTAGAGAATGACAAAATTCAAGAAAATTGAATTGTCAAATTCTCTCCCCCTATCACTCCTAATTCTTTCAATGGGATGCCCTTTTTCATTTTGAATTTTCAAACCAATGTCCTTGAAATTTATGAATGCCTCACTCTTATCTCTTAGGAATGCAACCCATGCATACCTAGAATAGTCATCAACCATCACCAAAATGTATTTCTTGCCCCCTAAACTCTCAGTTCTCATTGGTCCCATGAGGTCCATATGTAAGAGTTCTAAAGGTTTAGAGGTCAAAATTTCATCAACTCTCTTATGTGTACTCCTTGTTTGTTTTCCCTTTTGACAAGGACCACAAATAGGATTAGAGGGTTTTCCAAGCTTAGGAATCCCTTTGATGACTTCATTATTTGCAACCTTCATCAAGTCACGGTAGTTTAAATGACCCAACCTACGGTGCCACAAATCGATTGATTCAATTTTTGAACTACCACACACAAGAGAAGAAGCAAAAGAGGTAGAAGAATTTTGACAAACAGCATAGCAATTATCAGAAGTTCTCAAACCAATCATCACACAATTTCCATTCAAATCAAACACTTTACATAAATTTTGTGAAAATTGAACATTGAACTTCTTGTCACATATTTGACTAATGCTAATCAAGTTAGCTTTCAATCCTTCCACATACAAAACCTCTTCAAGGTTAGGATCCCGGGAGCACAAATTGTGCCTTTCCCTTTCACACTAGCAACATTGCCATCACCAAAAGTCACATTTCCTCCATCAAATTCAGTGAAATTAGTGAAGAATGATCTATTACCTGTCATATGACGTGAACAACCACTATCAAAATACCATGAGTGTAACTCACTAGCTCTAAGTGCAGTGTGAACAACAAGGCAATTAAGCTCACTCTTTTTCACCCATATTTGTTTTACATTTGTGACTTTGGTCATTCCATTTGAAGTGCTTCCTTGGAAGCCACTATAATGAGGGACATTTGAATCTCTCTTGAACACTCTCTTGCCTCCTTGTAACAACCTATTTCTCAAAGTGAATGATTCATTCATTAGGTTGGTCAACTTTCTTTGGAAACTCTCAAACATCCTAGCATAACATCTATCAATGGTGTGTCCCATTTTAGTGCAATGAGTGCAATGAAGTTTCAGTTTGGAGGAATTTTCTTAGGGACCACTTCTTCACAAGACTTGACAAAAATTGTTTTACCACTACTAGGAGTGGTAGCTTCATCAACAAAACCTAAGCCTCTTTTATCAAATGATTTCCTCCCTAAATTGATCAAATCACTAAGTCTTTTAGAGCTAGGATGTGACTCTTCTTTCCTAAGACTCAACTCATTCTTAAACACTTGATTTTCACTCTTCAATTCATCACACATTTTCTTCATGTCAAAGTGTTCGCCCTCAAGAAAGGCAATCTTATCTAGCAAAGATTTTTTCTCTCCCTTTAGAGTTTTAATCTCATTGATTAAACTCCTTTTAGAAGTCTTCCACTCAACTTGTTCTGTTTGAGACTTAAGCATTCCTTGTACAAAGTCTCATATGCAGAGTCAAAACTCATCTCATCACCATTTGAGTCACTTGACTCACAAGACTCACTAAGTACCTCCTTTTTTAGTGGTTCATCAATGACACTTGCCATAAAGGCTGTGAAATTAGTGCATTCCTCACTAGCATTGGATTCTTTTTCATTAGATTGACATGATTCTGAGTCACTCCAAGTGACTTGCATGGCTTTCTTTCCTTTTTTCTTTGAGGGACATTCTGTGGCATAGTGTCCCTTTCCTCCACACTTGAAGCATTCAACCTCAAGATCCTTTTTGACACTCTGTCTTTCTTTTTGTCTTTTACATTTGATTTTCCCATTGAATTATTCCATTTTTTACCATCTTCCTTGGACTTCTTATATTTCCTGAACTTCATGTATTTTTTGAATTTTCTAGCAAATCTAGCAACCTCTCCATCCGACATTTTCTCATTACCTCACCTTCGGAACCTAAGGACTCCTCTTTAATGGCATTCAAGGCAATGCCCTTTGATTTCCTAGGTGATCCAAGAGTCATTTCAAAGGTTTGGAGTGAACCCACAAGTTCATCCACTTTCAAGGAATCCACATCCTTGGACTCTTCAATGGCAGTGACTTTTGCTCTAAATCTCTCGGAGAGATCTTAGAATTTTTCTAACCACTTTGGAATTAGGGATGGGCTCACCTAGATTAAAACTAGAATTCACAATGTCCATCAGTTTTGCATAGAACTCTCCAAAGTTCTCATGATCCTCCATCCTAATTGTCTCAAACCTAGAGGTTACATTTGAAGTTTGGACACTTTCACAGCATTAGTGCCTTCATGAGTCACTTGGAGGATATCCCAAGCCTCCTTAGCCGAAGTACATGTGGCTATCCTACGGAATTCATCCGTGCTAATGGCATTAAAGATAGAATACATGGCTCTAGCATTGTTCTCACTAGCTTCATTATCACCTCTATCCCATTCCAACTTAGGCTTGATAACATTAGTTGGTCTTCCTTCTCTATCCAACACCTTAGGTGGAGACCAACCAAATTCAACGGCATTCCAAACTTTTTCACTTTGCATTTTGAGAAAATATTGCATTCTCACTTTCCAATGAGAATAATTTTCGCCGGTTAAAAATGGTGGTCTCCCAATGGAAGCTCCCTCTTGATGAGGTTCCATGATTGAGATTCAAGGACTGAAAATGATTTTTCTTTAAAAACCCGCTCTGATACCAATTGAAAATGTGAATCTCAATAATGAACTACACCTAGAGGGGGTGAATAGGTGTTGTAGACCAATTTAAAAAACTCCCAACAAAGATTACCTAACCTTAGACTATCTTTATGTCAAGAATTTTTTCTTCTAATAACTTTTCAACAAAGCAAAACATCCACAAGCAATAATGTATGCATCAACACTCTCCCAACAATTTATAAATGCAAAACACATGCAAATGCTTCAACACTCCTCAAAAATAAACCAAAATATAGAGTGAGAGAAAGAGACAATGACACCAGATTTTTAACGTGGAAAACCTCCGAAGAGATCAAAAACCACGGGCCTATCACCGATTGAAAACTCCACTATGAAGAATAAAAACTGAGTACAAGGTTTTACCTAGCTCAAGCCAACCACTCCTTCCCGGAATACTTGACTAGTTCCTTCATTTTCAGCTTCTCCTTTTGGAGCACACTTGGAGTCCGCACCAAGCTCAATCTCGGCCTCTTCTTGAATCCACACAAGAAGAAAATGGGTTTTTGCACAACCCAAATAGAATGAGAGATTTAGATGTAAATGAAAGAATGAATCAACCCATTTATTGCTCAAGAAAATCCATTGAAAACTAATTTGGAAAACATTAAGAGAAGTGGATTTTCTTTGCAATAAAAAAAAACCCAAATTAGGAAAGCAAAAATGAGAAAATGAAGAACACTTGGAGTGTGGCTGCTCTCCCCACGTTTTCAGCAGTCTCTCTCACCAGAAAATGAGAGAAGATTGGTTTTTAGAGTGTAAAAAGAAACCCTTAATCTAATGGCTGGATTTGATCAAAAAACATTAGTTGGATAGATCCACCCCTACACCTGGATAGATCCAGAAACAGAGGAATGAAAGTCTTGCACCAAAAACAATTTTTCCCAACTTTCTAACACATTTAAAGATTAAAAACCGGGTTGATTCACATCCAATCACCACACACTCAGCTACATACCTCGGCCTCTTAGCAAAATCTTAGTCTTCAAAGTCAAGTAATCCGAATAGGAATAGGAAAGCCGAGTTAGGGGACACTTAGGAATTTTGTCCAGAATTGCCAACTTAGCTAAAACACTCACACTTAATATTGGAACTAAAGTGTTCTTTTGCCTACTTTGAACATGTGCCTCAGGATTTATTCTTGGCTGGAGTGGACACTGGTGCAATCACCGTAACTTGGGCAATGACCGAGCTTGCTAGGAACCCAAGAATAATGAAAAAAGCCCAGGTTGAAGTTAGAAACTCCATTGGAAATAAAGGAAAAGTCACGGAGGGTGATGTCGATCAGCTTCACTACCTCAAGATGGTGGTCAAAGAAACTTTGAGACTACATCCTCCCGTCCCACTTCTACTTCCAAGAGAAACCATGTCCCATTTTGAGATAAACGGATACCACATTTACCCGAAAACCCAAGTCCAAGTAAACGTTTGGGCTATTGGGCGAGACCCCAACCTCTGGAAGAGCCCAGAGGAGTTTTTGCCCGAGAGGTTTATGGACAACTCTGTAGATTTTAGAGGACAACATTTTGAGCTACTGCCTTTCGGAGCGGGTAGAAGAATTTGCCCGGGTATGTATATGACGATTGCAACAGTGGAGCTTGCACTTGCTAATCTTTTATATCGTTTCAATTGGAACTTGCCGAATGGGATGAGGGAGGCAGATATTAACATGGAAGAAGCAGCAGGTCTTACTGTCCGTAAGAAGTTCGCTCTGAACCTTGTGCCAATTCTCCATCACTGTTAACAATACCGGTGATAAGAGGAATCGTTCTTGATATTCTTTGTATTTGTCCCACGAAAACTTTAAGTTGCTGATAAATTAATGAAAATAAGTGGAGTATGGAGATTAAACACCTGTCCTTTTTCCTGGGAAAATGACATAGGAAACGTGTAGGCTATGTTTGGTTGATTATGCTTTGTTTTCGTAAATGTTTTAAAGAAAAATCCGAGGGAAAAAAAAAAAAGGAAGAAAAGGTAAAATAAATTAGGTTTTTGAAATTAAAAATAAATTACTTTTGAATATTTTTTCCCAACATTTTTATCGTTTCTTCCATGAAAAATGTTAAAAAAAAAAAAAAAAGGAAATTTATTTCATGGAAAAAAATAATTTGAAATTTGATTGTGCTTCTTATTTTGTTTATTTTTTTTCCTTTTCCATGGAAGGTTCAATTTCGTTTGGATTGTAAACAGCTTGCGCCAAAGAAATGAGAATAAAAATCGAGGAAAATTAGAAAAAGAAAAAGGGAAAAATTTTGTTGCCTTTCTTCTTATAAGGCATTATCATCATTTTAATAACTTACCATGCATAGCAACGCTTAGTTTAAGATAGTGTTAAAGAAAAAAAATCATTTACCTTTCATATTTGATTTACTCTAAAAAAAATACAAAAAAACTAATATTGATAAAATTACTTAAAATTTTTATATATTTTTTATCTTTATAAAGGTGAAATAAATAAATAAAATTAGTTTGAAAAAATATATAAAAATAATTTTTAATTTTCATTTTCATTTCTAATTACAAAGGTGTAGTTTCTCATGTCTTTTTTTTATTTAAAAATAAAATAATAAGGGTGTAAAAAAAAAAAAAAAGTAAACCTTTGCAATTTATGATAAAGCGAGATATTAAAATAAATATTAACCATGATACAAATATAATTACTATTTTTATCAAGATGTTAGTGAAGAAGTTAAAATTCTTCATGAATAACTCGGCTTTACTCCATCACTTTCTATATACAAAGAGAGATTTTTGCAGTTTGGTAGATGCGGAGAGTGATACGATCAATGAGAAGGACCCCATTTCCCTTTGGTACTTAATAGTTTTTTACGGGCATTCTTCTTCTTTTTTTCAATTATGTTCAATCTTTCTTTGTCATTCATTTAGATCCTTTTGTACATAATGCCAAATTCTATGTCAAGACAATCTTCTACAACCATTATAGCTTAATTGTGTCACAACTTATCAAAAGTTGAAGATTTCTTTTCAACATCAAGTGGGAAAGGTTGGTTCTGAAGGTCATCACTTGAGGAGGACTTTACTCATAGGTGAAGTGATTTTTTGTTTCTTAGTTAACATAGGGAAATCAGGACGAGATGCCTTTGTGAAATTGATGCCAAAAAAGAAAAAAAAATAATAATAATAAAGAATTGCGATTCTTATCAATATTGTTGTTTATCACTCTTATAATTTAATGTGTTTTCGTTATGATTTAAAAATAAATTTTTATTTTTAAAGGTAAGAACTTGCTTTCTTAAATTAATAACATTTTCGTTGGTTGTTATTTGAAAATGATTTTTAAAAATTAAAGTGGAATGAAGAATTGTTTGTAGAAAATAAATAAAAATTATTTTAATGGTTTTTTTAAAAAAAAATAAAAGGAAAAATTTGGAGAACTGAAAAAAATAATTAAAAAAATAACACCATATCTTTTTCTCATTTTATTTTCTCTTCACCAATCGCTATATATATATATATATATAAAATCTTCAAATATGATATATTTTTTAATTATAATTATTTTTTCCAATTTCTTTCAACTTCTTTAAAAAAAAATTATTAGACAATGAGACCTCAAATAAAATGATATTTGATGCATACAATTTAATCATTTTAGAAATAATTTTATTTAAAAATAATTTGAAACTCAAAAACTAAGCTAGAACTAATAATTTGAAACTTGAAGATAATTTGGAACTCAAGAACTAATCTAGTTACTATTAGAAAGTTATGAAACTTAAAATTAATTCAAGTATTGATAGATTAAAATTCATTGTAAATGACTTTGTTAGTTTCTTCCTTATATATAAGTATATGTTGTGAATTTTTTCATTAGGTAAATAAACTCAAAATCAAATAAAATTCAATGCGTTAGATTTATTAAAGAATTTAATAATTTTTAAAAATAATTTAAAACTCAAATAATCAACCAATTAATACTATAAATTATGGATAAAAAATGACTCTATTTTGCACTTTTAAACTATACTTTCATAAATTTTTTTATTAAACAAGTAGATTTGAATGCATTGGATTTATTAACAAGTTTATGAATCGAGAAAAATGATTTACAACTAAAAATATAATACACTTTATAATAAAAATCCATTTACAAGAATTGGTCTATAATAATTTATTATTGTTTCTTTACACATAATTATATTTTTATAAATTTTATTACTGACAAATAAATTTCAGATCAAACAAGACTTAATATATTAAATTTATTATGACATTTAATAATTCTTAAAAATGATTTGAAACTTAAAAATATATTTAATCACTATAAAAAATAATAGACCAAATATGATATATAATACATCATAATTTTATTGTTTATTTTAAATTTTCTTACTCGGCAACTCACTTTTGAATTAAGTGAAACCAAATCAAGTGAGACTTAATAATAAATATTCTAATTTTAAAAAATAATTTGAAAATTTAAAAATTAATTCTTCAAAATATGTTGGTAAATTTATCTATGTTATGATTTTTTTTCAAATTAAAAGAAATTAAGCTTTAAAAAAATAATTGTATTATATAAAGATATTAATATCCATATCTTTATAATTAACTACAAAAATATATAATATCATTTTTTATGAAAAAAAAATACAATTTATGATTTCATTATGATATTAGTATTCATCTTTTACTAAAAGCTATATATTTTTAAAACATCATATTTGTTATAGCGATAATATCATTTTATATATATATATATATAAACAATTTATGATTTCACTATAATATTCATATTCATATTTTACTAAAAACTATATATTTTTAAATTTATTTATAATAGAAAATTAAAATTTATTTTTAATAAGACTTAAATTAAATATAGTTTAAATCATATAAATTGATTTACAACATTTTAAAATCAAAATCAAAATTTGTTTTTAAGAACAATTTATTCAAACCTGTTTTTTTCCCTTTTATATATATATATATATATATATATATATAATGCACTTCAAAATTAATTGTAAAACATTTTTGCTTTTAGAAAACATTAAAAGTTTACTTTTCATTCTTAACTTAAACATAATTTTTAAAAACAAATATAACATAATATCGTCAAACCGTCCAAAAATTCTTATGTTGTCTTTGCTCCCACTACTAGCATGAAGGCTATGTGGGGTTTTCTTTTGAAATCAAGAAAATTATGTTTACACTTATATGCCAAGAAAAATAAGTCAATTAGAATTTCATAAAACATAATATTTAATAATGATTTAAAGTAATTTTATGTTTAAATTATTAAGTTATATTAAGTCATTAAGTTTTCTTGTCAAAATTAATTTTAATTTTAAATTATAATACTAAATATACTTAATAATCTAAATTTAATCATTACATTATATTAATTCTTAAGTTATTAAGTTGATATTAAGTATTTTTTAAATTTCAAAAAGATTCTATGAATGTGTATATATATACTGGATAAATTGTTTTCTAATTTAAAAATGTATTTGGAACATTTCTAATTTTAAAAAAGGACAATCATAATACAAAGCTGCGTTTGGTTGCACAAAATCCGAATCCAAATATGGGAACTCCAATTCTGGGCAACCAAAAGCAGCCAAAGAGGTTTCGAGTTTTACCTTAGGGTGAAGTTGAGGTGCATCCCAAGCAAACCTAGGCCTCTTTCGAGGACGCCGATCCATGTGAGTATGAGGAAACTCAGTCACACATTCCATCTCCATTGGTCGCAATCGGATCAAACCCTAACCTTAACCCTAACCCTAGTTCTTTCAAAGATATCGGACACGTTGAGGACTATGGTTAAATGCAGGCAAACCGTGGTTGAGTCAACTTTTTTAATATTTTCAAAACGGAATATACGGCACCCAGGGTTGGATGCTCCACAAGGGGCAACTCTGTGACCCTGTCATCCATAGGTTTACACAGCGCATAGATGTTGTGCCACGTATCTAATGGGCTCTGTTATGGGGCCCTTGGCCCGTTTTGAATGATTTTTAATCGTATGTTTTACCTCATGGATTTTACAAGATGCTACTTCGGCTCGTATCTAGGCCCAAGCCTGACCCACATGAGAAAATGTCTTTTATGTTACGGGTTTTGCTCCCACTCGGGGCTATGTTTGGTTTCCATAAAAATTTGAAGGAAAATGCAAAGAAAAAAAATATAAAAGAAAAGTAGAAGGAAAGAAAAAGTAGAGGAAAAAAAAAAAAAAGATTAAAAGTTGATAAATTATTTTTGTTGTTACTTCAAACTCATTTTATTTATTTTAACTCATCAATATAAAAATTAAATAATTTAAAAATACATAAGTTTTTAATTAGTTTAAATTATATTTGATTTTCTTTGATATTTTTTATAGGACAACCAAATATGAAAAAATCATTTTCCTTTACATTTTTTTTCTTTCCTTAGTATTTTTCGGGAACCAAACATAACCCTAAAAATAAAAATGTCAAATTTTATTAATTTGTGGGCTTAATGCCTACATTTGTATAACGTCGGTGTCAAGGCAGTTTTGGATCTGTTACAAGTTTTTAAAAATAATTTTTTAAACTAATTTAAAATATTTTACTCTTTAAAATTCAGAATTTGCCACAAAATTAATTTTTTTCAAGAAAAAGAAATTCCAAATTTAGATTACTTTTAAAAATATTCATCAAACTGGTCCTTCATTAACATATATTTTATTATTTTTTAAAAAAAATTTATGCTAAAACTATAATCATTGACCTTGGTTTTAAGTTTAAGGTTAAACCATAGTCATTAATTATGATTATAAAAATTATAGTTTATGTTAGAAATATTAGGCTAATCCAACCTATGGTAATCACCCTAGAGGGGGGGTGAATAGGGTGATGGTCTCTTTTATCAAATTTAAACAAGTGAATGCAAGAGACAATTATATGCAAGTATATAATAATCAATATATAGACAATTGCATATAAATTAAAGAGTAGGGAAGAGAGAATGCAAACACAAGAGTTTATAGTGGTTCGGCGCAACCCGGCCTACATCCACTCTCCTCTAACTTCAATCCCGAGCTTGAGGTTCCACTAATCCAAGGCTTCTAAACCAAGCCTTCAAGCAATACAATTGGATTATGATTCCAATTCACCCTCTTGAACTTTTGGTTCCAAGCACCCTTTACATTTCTCAAGAGATATCTCACTCTTGAACAACCCCTCAAGTGATGCCTCACACTTGAGAAACTTCCTTTTAAAGATTTACAAATGAATGATATCTCAAAAATCCTAGCACAAGAACTTTAAGCTCAAATGATACAAGAAAAATTAGGATTGAATGGTGCACTAAAGATATGCAAGTTTTGAAACAATGGTGCACTAAAAAATACTCTTCCAAGGCTCAAATATAATTAAGAAAGATTTGGGAAGGCTAAACTCATGAAACAATGAAGATTGGAGCCTTTTTATAGAAGAAAAAAGCCAAACTAGCTGTTGGGGGTTCAACCGGTCGAGTTAGGGGTCGACCGGTTGACTAGCCATTATCATTTAATACTTGGCAAGTGACCGTTGGGCCTTAACCGGACCTCAACTGGACCTCGACTGAACTTCAACCGGTTGAGGTTCAACCTTGATTGGGAAGAGAAGGCCACTGGCAGAGAGAGAAACTTTTTGGCCTCCCTCAACCGGTTCTCGATCGGATGAGCACAATCGGTCGACCGGTTGAACCGGTTGAGCCATTTTTTTGGCTCAACACCCAACCTTTTTCAACTTAAAACCTTTTAACACAAGTTTGAAAATAATTTAATACAAGGTTTTAGTTGAAAACATGAAATCATCCAATTCTTAAGATATTTAAAACAATATTACTCTTGTATGATTTTGGTGCATAAATAAAGAATGAAATGCATGAAAGTCCTAGTGCACCGACAATCTTACAAAGAGATTTTATGAAGCTTTGATATTGAAAAACTCTTCTCTTTGAGGTGGTCTTCTTCTTCATGATTTCTCCTTGGCTTGATTTGTCTTTGTGATTGCCACTTTGGAAATCGTCTTGCCTAATCACACTTGAAATATGATCATTAGTTCTAAACCTTGTTTTCTCACTTGCATTTTTTGCCTTAATTTCTTTATCATTTGGTCATATAAAATTGAACAATGCTCTAACCATCGGAATTGACATCTCAACTCTGGATTTATAAGTTTCACCCAAGAAGTCCTCTAGATCTTAATGGATGTTAAGTTGTGCTTGTTATAGATTTTCAATAAATTACTTCTCATTAATTTAGGTTATATTTGGTTGACAAAATTGAATAGATAAGATAAAATATGTATATCTAATGATATCATATTGATATCCTGAAATATATTGAATGATATATATATATATATATATATATATATATATATAACATATATTATTTTTAATGTTTGAAATAAAAATTATATCACATTTCAATATTTTTTATTTAAAAAATTAAAAATTCTCAAATATTTAATAATATTCATGATTAAAATATTTAAGTTTTATAAATTAATAAAAAGAAATTATATTATGTTATTAAATATATAAAAATAATTTATAATTTACTTTGGATTCAATGGATTTCGAGATGGACAAAAATTATCTATATATTTGAGAGAATGTTCCAATGAAACTTTGGGTTAATACAAGGTATATCAAGTGAGAAAAAAAGGAAAAAAACAAAATAGGGTTTGAAAAAAAATGGGAAAGATATTTTAAAATTGGAAATTTCTTATTAAAATATTTGTTTTAAAAAAAATAAAAAATGAAAGTTAGCTTCAAGATCCGCTCCATGCACATGGAAATGTATGTATATGCTCTCGTATACATGAGAATGTATACGCATGTTACGACTTGGAATGGGGACATTTGTAGTAAGAAAAAAAAAAAAAAATTCTTTTATAAAGAAAATATATATTTTTTCTTGCTTTGTATCACTTCACAAAATTTGTAGTAAAGAAAGAAAGAAAGAAAAGACAAATCTGTGCTTGTCGTTGCGAAACGTGACATGTAATGCTATAGAATAAAAAAGGGGAAAAGATAATTGGAAGGCCTGCTAGGACAAAATAGTGGTAGAAGTTGGAACTGGGGTTGAAGCCGATGATATATGTGTATCCTTAGTACATCCCACCCAAGATTCATAGAGCGAGCAAGCTCCAATGGCGCTCTATTCCCCATCAATCTGGCTTCATCTGCTTCTGCTACTTCTCCCTCTAATGTTTCTCATAAAACGGAAAATAGAGTTGAAGGGGCAAAAGAAGCCGCTGCCTCCTGGCCCTAGTAAGCTTCCCATTATAGGTACTTTGCACCAACTTGGTGCGTTGCCTCACTACTCTTTCTGGCAACTATCTAAGAAATATGGCTCCATCATGCTCCTTCAGCTCGGTGTCCCTACCGTCGTAGTCTCCTCTGCGGAAGCTGCAAGGGAATTCTTGAAAACTCATGATATTGATTGTTGCAGTCGACCTCCCTTAGTTGGACTTGGAAAATTCTCATACAATCACCGAGACATATCTTTTGCGCCATACGGCGACTACTGGAGGGAGGTACTCAAGATCTGTGTTCTCGAGGTGTTTAGCACAAAAAGGGTGCAGTCGTTTCAGTTCATCAGAGAAGAGGAGGTCGCTTTGCTGATTGATTCAATTGTGCAATCGTCTTCTTCTGGAAGTCCTATTGATCTTACCGAGAGGCTAATGTCTCTCACTGCAAATATAATTTGTAGGATTGCATTCGGAAAGAGTTTTCAAGCGAGTGAGTTTGGTGACGGAAGATTTCAAGAAGTGGTTCATGAAGCCATGGCTTTGTTGGGCGGGTTCACTGCAGCCGATTTCTTTCCGTACGTGGGTCGGATTGTGGATAGACTCACTGGTCTTCATGGTCGGCTTGAGAGGAGTTTCCATGAAATGGACGGCTTCTACCAACAGGTGATCGAAGACCATCTCAACCCAGGAAGGGTGAAAGAGGAGCATGAAGACATCTTCGATGTGCTGCTGAGAATAGAGAGGGAACAATCTGAATCCAGTGCCCTACAGTTCACTAAAGATAACGCGAAAGCAATCCTTATGGTAAGTCACCAACCTACTCCTTTTTCCCGTCTCATTTTTAATATATTCACATTTAAATATTATATATATAATTTTTAAATATTATTTTTAATTTTAATAATATGTAATAATATATTTATAATGTTACCCGTTACATGGTTTAACTACTGGTTTGACCAGTAAATTATGAACCAATATTTTTTCTAGGTTTGATTATGAAGGCATTGGAAGAGAGAGAGAGAGGGACGGGGGGTGGGGAGGAAGGTGCAAAATTACGTAGAGTGCCTTGGAGCTATCTACAAAAGGGCCAATCGATTATCATTTAATTTGACTTTGCGTCTTGGGTTCTTTGAGCCTAGAATGGCATAATGCTTAGCTTGGTATACTTGGAACTAAAGCGTTCTTTTGCTTACTTTTAACATGTGCCTCAGGATTTATTCTTGGCTGGAGTGGACACTGGTGCAATCACCGTAGCTTGGGCAATGACCGAGCTTGCTAGGAACCCAAGAATAATGAAAAAAGCCCAGGCTGAAGTTAGAAGCTCCATTGGAAATAAAGGAAAAGTCACGGAGAGTGAAGTTGATCAGCTTCACTACCTCAAGATGGTGGTCAAAGAAACTTTGAGACTGCATCCTCCCGTCCCACTTCTACTTCCAAGAGAAACCATGTCACATTTTGAGATAAACGGGTACCACATTTACCCGAAAACCCAAGTCCACGTAAACGTTTGGGCAATTGGGCGAGACCCCAACCTCTGGAAGAACCCAGAGGAGTTTCTGCCCGAGAGGTTTATGGACAACTCTGTAGATTTTAGAGGACAACATTTTGAGCTACTGCCTTTCGGAGCGGGAAGAAGAATCTGCCCGGGTATGTATATGGCGATTGCAACAGTGGAGCTCGCACTTGCTAATCTTTTATATCGTTTCAATTGGAACTTGCCGAATGGGATGAAGGAGACAGATATTAGCATGGAAGAAGCAGCAGGTCTTACTGTCCGTAAGAAGTTTGCTCTTAACCTTGTGCCAATTCTCCATCACCGTTAACAAGAAAAGAAAGTAGAAAATAAAAAGAAGTTTAAATTTATTTATTTTTACATACTTATTTAATTTATTTCTCCCCTTTTCTCTCCCATATAAAAAGAATAAAAATATTAAAATGTTTGCACTATCTGTGGCCAAATTGAAATTGATGAAAATCGTTGCAGATAGGAAAAGGACCCGGTAGAAAGAAAAGGAGATGTCACGTGGTGCAATGCTGCAATAGGAGAGGCAAGAAAATAGGAGTCACGACTTAAACTGACCGGTCAACTTAGAACGGCAGAAGGCAAGAAAATAGGAACTATGACTTAAACCGACCGGTCAACTTAGAATGGCAGAAGGCAAGAAAATAGGAGCCACGACTTAAGAAAATAGGAGCCATGACTTAAACCGACCGGTCAACTTAGAATGGCATTTAGAGGGATTTTTGATAAAATTACGGTAAATTTAAAAAATAATTCTTAAATTATCATAGTGAAAAAAATAATTCTAAATCTATGATAGATTTTGTCGTATGAAGGAGTTATATTTTTTTTAAAATTATATCTTCAAAAGACGATTAATGATTTTTTTTTTTTTTTTAAATCTCTTTCCAAATTACTAAAAATGAGAAATTGTCTTTTGAAGAGATAATAAAAAAAAATTAAGCACAATTTCCATAAAAAAAAAAAAATTAAACAATTGGAGATCGTCTTTTCAAGAGAGGATTTAAAAAATAAAAAAAATAAAATTTAATATACATTATAATAAAATTAATTATCTATATATTATAAAAAAAATACAATTTAATATAAAAATATATTTGTGGACCCCGCATTTCGGCTCAATGCGTTTCCCACTCGAAAGCGATCTCGATTTTTATTTGAAAAATGATTTTTATTGATTAAAAATGACTTGGAGTCGCCACTTATTTTTGTTTTATTTTTAAAGGGTAAACAAAATAAGAAATAAAAACCCTAAGTGTGACTCCTTATTTGGAAAAGGTGGTCTACGAAAAACCGGATCGGGTTCGGGGGTCAGGTTACTTATCTGGAAGGTACGGTAAGGACCGTAGCACCCTTCTAAGTCCCTAAAGTCGGGTCTCTACTAATAAAATGAAGCAATCATGGCAATTGATGAGGGAATCAATGAATACTCAGAGTGATTATGCACATGCGAGAATCTAAACATGCATACAGAAAATGACCTGAGCGGATGTGGATGCGTACCTGGGCAACGAGCCACCATGCGCTATCAAGAAAGGAGGTTAGTGCATAATAACAATCACGAGATATATTATAGGGCATAATAAAATCTATCATTCATGGCAATTAAATCAATCAATTATAAATTCACTTATGTGGGGCCCCCACCAAAGCCCGATTGATCTTACACGAATTAATCTCACAAATTCCATTATTCTGAAATTATGAAAATGACATTCATGCTTATACAAAGTCAAGAGGAACAAAACATTATTTGAAAACCGGAATGGAATTAAAATTGTTTGAGTGAAGACCGGATTTTTGAAATTTGTTTGAAAATTGGAGTATTATGAATTAAATTTAATAATCGGAATTTCGGAAATTAAATTTAAAAGAAATTAGAATTTTGGAAATCGAAAATTAAGTTCAGAAATTGGAATTTTGAAGAATTGTTTAAAATGGAATTTCAAAATAACTAAAATAATAATAATAATTAAATAGATTAATGGAAATATTGGAATTTTCAGAAATAGAAATTTAATTCGGAAATCGAAAGTTTTAATGAATTGTTTAAAATGGAATTTTTAGAATAAATAAATAAAATAAAATAATTAAATAGATTAATGGAAATATTGGAATTTTTGGAATTTAATTCGGTAATCATAAATTTTAATGAATTGTTTAAAATGGAATTTTAGAATAGATAAATAGAATAAAATAATTAAATAGATTAATGGAAATATTGGAATTTTTGGAATTTAATTCGGTAATCAGAAATTTTAATGAATCGTTTAAAATGGAATTTTAGAATAGATAAATAGAATAAAATAATTAAATAGATTAATGGAAATATTAGGATTAGAAATTAAAATCGAAAAGTCGGAAATTTCAATAAATTGTTTTAAAATGGAATTTTGGAATGAATAAATAAAATAAGAATAATAATTAAATAAATTAATGTGAATATTGGAATTTTCAGAAAAAAAAATTTAATTCGGAAGTCGGAAATTTTAATGAATTGTTTAAAATGGAATTTTAGAATAAATAAATAGAATAAAATAATTAAATAGATTAATGGAAATATTGGAATTTGAAATTAAATTTGAAAGTCGGAAATTTTAAAGAATTGCTTAAAATTGAATTTTAGAATAAATAAATAAGATAATAATAATTAAATAGATTAATGTGAATATTGGAAATTTTGAAATTAGAAATTAAAATCGGAAGTCGGAAATTTTAATGAATTGTTTAAAATGGAATTTTAGAATAAATAAATAGAATAATAATAATGATTAAATAAATTAATGATGAACATTGGAATTTCAGAAAATTATTTGAGAACGGAATTTTTAACGATTATTTGAAAATTGGAATAGAAATGGGATTGTTCGTGAAATCGGAATTTTGAGAATCGTTTAAAAAGAATTTACGAAAATCAGACATTTGATACCAAACTTTGGCATATGAAAAAAATAAAAATAAAAAAATAAAATCCACCATGGAACTACAACTGGGCCATGCCACTAACCATTAATTTATTACAAAAAGAAAACTTGTGCCCAGCCACTTATGAGAAATACCCTGCCACCATGCTACCATGCCACTGTTGACTTTTCATTTATTTAAACTTTCTTATGCCCTTAGTGGATGGCCACTAACAAAGTCCCATTTCTCCATTGAAGCAACAGCCCGCAGCCCATGTACACTCGGCAATGCACAAGTCACCACGCGGAGCCTCATTCCACCTCCAATACCACGATGCCGCCTTGTCTCATGCGTGAAGTAATAAAACATATTATTAATAGCCCTTCTGATGGAGAGCCAGTGCGACATGAACTTCCCGTATACACGAGGTAGTGTGGTCTTCAAGCATTCCCGCTCTCGTGAGTTAGCACCGTCGAACAAGCCAAACATCTCCAAAACAACTCGTACACAAGGCGAAGAGGAGGCCGCACTGGTTCCACATAAGGCTCTTCTTCAGATTCCAATATTTCTGAGCCGGGATTTTCATGGGGAGTTAGAGAGAGAAGTGGGTGTGGGATGCAAGCTGTGGGTTTGGAAATGTGGGATGATTTGAATGTTGATGGGCATGTTGGTGGATATGAGAGTACGAGATGGGATTAGTTAGACGAATAGTGGAATATAGTGGCCGTGTATGAGGTGTTTGATAACATGAGTGATGGTTTTAGTGGGTGCATGAAGGGGTGAAGGAAAGCATGCAACTCATGGGGCTTTGTGTGAGTGAGAAGGTTTGATGAAGAACGAATGAGGGGAAGGAGGGCGTGGTAGAGGATGGGCATGGTGGGCGTAAAAAAAAATGGGTGTATGATAGGATGAAGAGAGAGAAAAGGTGACGAGAACAAATAGATGGGTAAGGAGACGACATGCAAAGCAGATCAGCCTGCTTCTTTCCCTCTTCCTTTGCTCAAAATGACAGCCATATGGTCCTTCAACAATCAGAAACTAAATCTCTATAGGAATGCTTTGGGCAGTGCAAATCCCTACGGATGGCAAAGCCCTGGAAAGTGTATAGGCGGTAGGTCCCACACCACTTTTAGCTCCTCCATGTGTATCCAGGGATGATCAGCACATGAGAGTGATGATACAGTAGATGGTGAACGAATGGCACAAGACAAGTGAAACAGCCACGATGCATCTTTCGAAACCCTCTGCAGACCATACCTTAAAGGCTCTGTGATATTAATGCTCTTCGGGTATTTCATGGAGGCTAAGCATCTGTAATCACAGCTTGCATTTCCCGGAAATATTTCTCTCAGATAGAAATGCACCAACCAAAACACACCACAGATAGGCACCAAAAGCAGAGAAGTATAAAGAAGAAGAGTAATAAAACAGAGCAGGAATAAGTGAAATGATAATGTATTAAGCAAAACCTGGTCTCACAAATTGTTAATGGACTTATTAGCTAGTGGCAGAGAATGGATTTAAGACCAAATGACAGGAGAGTGACCTTCAGACATCACACAACAAAGCTAGACCAGATTCTTATTATTTCTTTCAGCACAAACTCATAAACAACAAAGGAATATACAGTCCTAGCAAGTCCAATGAATGCTTAGGGATCCACAAAAGTAGCCACATGACATGCACACGAAAATAGCTAAATGATACCCAACAACAAACTGAGGAAAGCGAATAGCAGGAAAATAATAGAGATCGATAAGG